>NC_043976.1:7214267-7519267 GCF_902148855.1 Sphaeramia orbicularis
TTGTTTGCATGTATGCAGCTCTTATTTGGTTTGTCAGCCCCGTTTAACAAAAGAGTTGCTTCGTGTGTCATCGAGGGGCCGGCGTCAACGTGTCGCTTTGCTGTCGACCGTACCTGACAATCCCAACTAAGATCAGACGGCCTCACAGGACCCACTCCAGCTGACACAGGAATAGAGGGAGGTGGGGCGGGAAGAGAGGAATGACAGCACAGATGTATTATTCATTCATTCATCATCCATCGGTTTTCTCCTCTCATCATTCCGAGCCCACAAGAACCCAGGCTCCTCTCTCTCTCTTTTTTTCTGTCTCCGCAAATGTCATCTGTCGGAGCGTGACTGAGACGGCAAAGGCGAGAGAGAAAGTATTTTCTGCCTGAATTTAGATTTCATTCACTCTTTGCCAGCATTGTGTTTCTGGGCGAATTGAACACACATAGAACACAGACAAAGTGAGAGGGGCAGCAGGTGGGATTATACTTGCCCCTGTCACACAGGTACCGTATGTGAGAGCAATTACAGTTGGGATCACTCAAAATCCAACTAAAATAGCGAGAAATCTGTGGGCAGTGAGTGAGAGGTTCAGAGGGAACACCCAGCAGTGGTGAAAATGCACTCAGCATGACACAAGATCTGTTGATTTAAGTCGCTGCCCATTTAAGCACTGTCCCTGCTTTAATTTCACACAGAGAAATGACTAAATGCCCAGGTCGGGGATCAGGCTGAAGAGAAACAGCTCAATGGGTTTGTTCCAAATCGGAGATACCCACTGTCTAAAGTTGCACCTGAAGTCTCTGCAGTCGAAACCATAACTATTTAAAGATGTGCCCTCTGTGTCTCTGCTTCCCTACTTTTCTGACCATATGTGCATTAAAACAGCACCGACTCCAAATCCTAAGTTTAATGCAATATTGTAAAAACCTTACTTTGGTAAAAAATATTCTCTGCAAAATGTACTTAAACATTGAATGTATGAATGAATGAATGAAGTAGCTGTGCTGTGACATTGTCCCTGGCAACATTGTTATGAAGTACTATTTATGGATTCATATGATAGCTATCTCATTTGAACTTATTTATTTGCATAGTCTGATCTACAGCATCATAATTTATCAAATAATCAGTTGTTTATATAAGTCTATTTTCAGCCTTATGACAATAAGGCTTCCAGTGAATCCAAGAGTGTTTGAAAAGTTTATTTAGATTAGAAGAGGGGAAAGTTTAAGCTTACATGACTAAAGAACATTTTAAATACAGAATATAGTATATTCAGTATCTATACATTTGAGTATATGTGGTTTTTGACAGGACAGAAAAGGGATGAAAAACTAAAGTGAAAAAGTAAACAGAGTTTAATAATACCCCTGCCTGATCCCACAACACTTTGCCCCACCTACTCACTGATACACTGCTAACCCATGGATTAATTTTGAGTCTTAACTTTTAATCTTTTTGGAAACTAAAATTTAAAAAATGTAAAAGAATTGTGTGAATATTGTTTGAGAAATCGTCTGGAAATCCTCTTGGACGGAATTTCTGGTATATCTATATACTGCCCTCTAGGGCATATAGGGTATGAAAATAGTGAACAACAGCCTATTAAAAATACAATATCCATCTCTAAGGTGCAGACGAGAAGTTTAAAGCAACAGAAAATTGAAATACTCAAGTAAAATGCAAGGCCCATAAATGTATACTTCAGCACTTGGTTACATATCCTTGAAATCTAATAGTTTGCTTCAACTCACATATGCTACTCAACTGTCACCAAGGCAGCCACTGAGACTGGTAGACACTGTAGTGTACTTTATGTTGGTGCACCACGATTCACAGCTACTGCAGTCCATTACTATTCACTCAATTAGAGATCTTGCATTTACTTTTCATTGGCTATTAATCTTCCCATCTGCTCATTGTAATGTGATACTGCTTCAAAAGTCTTTCTGCTCTGATACATATGCTTCTTGCCCATATAGATTCCTGGGAGAACAAAATGCATAGATGAAAGTGCACCAGGATGAAACCCACACCTCACTTAGATGTCTATTTAAATATTAAATGAAAAATGTATCCTACAGATGGAAATAAGAAATAGCGTGACCATGTGACCTCCTCCCAGACAAGTAAGATAATCTGCAGAGTGGCACAATTTCCTTCTCAGACCATCCATCCTGTCGATGCCTCTGGCCTATCTTTAATAGTGGGCCCAATCCATTTGGATAATACATTCCCTCATCTCAGCTTCTTTAAGCAGTGTTTAAAAGCAATTTCCACCATCCTGAGCAGATGCTTTCCTCTCTGTTCAAAGTCCTCCCGTCATCTAAAATTAACTAGTGCAGAGGATTGCTCACAGGCAAATGCACAGCGTTAACTTGGATTCTACATCAACTTTCCCCTGTCTCCATCTCCCTCGCAGGAAGTTAAATGTGTCAAACTGCACATCAGCCTTGTTGCTAAGTAGTGTGTGCTAAAAGCTCTCTGTGCTAACAATTTATCCTGGTGACTTTTTTTTTTTTTTAAACTTCCTTCACTTCCCGCCTCCCTGCTCGCCCTCCATTGTAAACGACCCCCAAAGAGATAAGTCTCAAAGTGGCTCGCTACTTAGAAAAGTGCACTTTGGTTTGATCGACTAGTGGGGGATTCTGTGCATTGGTTTCCATGCCTCAGAGAAGGGGCAAGGGGGGAGCAAAATGCCCTGCGAGGTGCTTCTGAAATGGTCCTTCTGTGGTCTGGAGGGAGGCGATTCACCTGACTGCATGGATGCTTAGCTGGGCCACAGAGGTTGGCACCGCCTTCAGCCATTGCATCAAATCCTGCAAAGACAGTCACTGCAGAGGTACTTGTACTGCTGGTGTGTACAAACTTTCAGGATTTTTTCTTTTGAGAGTGTATGAGTCATTTTATTTTAATATTCAAGAATTTACTTGTAGTTTAGTTTTATTTACTTTTATTTGTGTATCTATTTATTTATTTTACACCATGTACCACTGACACTGGGCAAAAATGGAAACAGCTGATTCCTTGCAGTAGTGGCATTTATAAAACCATTTTATATTTCTTTATTTTTGACATTTATTTTACTACTGTTTCTGATTTTAGTCCTAACTTTTATCAGCTGGACAAGAGATACGTGGACCTGGAAATTCCAGGCTAATGCCAATATTGGTGTTCAAACAAAACAAAACAAAACAAAACAAAAAAAAAAACAATAAAACATAGAGGCTTACTTGTAGTTCATTGCTCCTGTGCTATGTGCTAATGCTAACAACTAAAGCTAATTACTGTGTGTAGACTATTGGTAACCAAAATACCAACTTGGCTGATAGCTTAGCTTTTTATTTGTTTGTCTATTTTGTCCTCACATTTTTTACTCTAACTGTTGCTATTTATCTGGTAAATATTAGCTGGTTAAATTGACCATTTCCGTAAATGAAGTTGGCCAGTGGTGATTCAGGCCAGGCACAGCACTTGTGACACAGAGTGGTGTTGTGGTCAGATGGCATGTCCAAGCTGTTATATCATCAGATATAGAGCCTTCACTACTACAAGAGATAAACACTGGTCACTGCTAGTGACAGTCAAAGCGACGAACACAGACTGATCAGTCACAGATTCGCAGCCCATTCATAGTAATAACTCTGATGTACTTCAGTGGACATCTAAGCAGATAGTTGAAATATTTTACAATTTCCACATGAAAAAATGAACAATCACCCTTGTAATAATTTTCTTACATAACTGTACTATAAAAAGGATGGCTCACATTAATTCTGTTATTTCATTTGCTTTAATTGCACCTATAAAGCATCCGACTTAAAATGTGGACATAAAAACTGTAATAAAATGGCTCGGTGAGTGGCTTGCCGAGCAGCAGCTGCACCTCTGATTTGCTGTAATCTCCTTTAAATTGTGATGAAGTTGCAGAGAGAGAGAGAGAGAGAGAGACAGCGAGGGAGAGAAAAAGATCAATTAAGACCTCTTTGTCTGTCTGCTGACTCCTGTGTCGACCCTCTCATTCATTCTGTGCCTCATGTGCGGATGCTTTAATTGAGTTTTGCAGCACAGACTTCCTCCGGTTTGCTGAATGGGAGAGGAGCTGACATAGACCATGTGCAGAGAGACTTTGCTTTGTGTATAAGGAGTGTGTAGAGGTGCATAAGTCATACTGAGGTTTACCTTTTTTAGTCAGGCAGCAGCACACATACACACACCTGTATACATACAAAGTCCGCAAGAGAAGAAGTAGACAAACACACTCAAGGTGAGCACAGTAAAAGGAGCATGTATGACATGCTTGTAGCAATGGAATACTGCTGGGACATTGTAAATATTCATAAACCTTGAGGGGGCGATTAGCATTTAAGGGAAAAACTGCTTAATATTTATGTGTATGTGAATGTGTACTAGTGTTAAAGTACCCAACCACTTAAATAGACATTTGTGTCAAATTCAGTGAGTGCATGCACTGCAGGCCTGTTTGCATTCATATACGCTTGTGCTGATAGATGTAAAAGAAAAAACATATGTGTTTAATAAAATGCTTGCGATTCTTAGTTACATTACTGATGATAGAGACTATTAAGAAGTCAGCTGAAGCAGCCAGGGTGCCTGAAATGAAAGTTTGTTTGTTCATGTCTATGCGGACCTTTTCCACTTTATATGTTAATTTGTGAAATTGTTTACCAGCCAGTGTGTATCTAAACACTCGTGAGACTGAGGGCGTCTGTGCAGCAGCGTGTGTGTGTTTGTCTGGAGTCCTTTTCCATCTCTGCTGTTTGACAGACTGTGTCAGAGCTGCCTGAGAAATGATGTTTCCACCTGTGACATCTCGCAAAGACAGAGAAGGACACAGTCTAGTTGTCTCTCTTTCCAACTTTCTCTCTGACTCTGCTGCTGTCCATTTCTAGTGTCCCTCACCTTAATGAGAATTGACACCTATCCTCCACTCTATCAGCAGCATCAAGATTGAGGTCCAAACCACAGAGATGGTAGGCCTCCTGCTTTGTCAGGGTACTGACAGTGCCTCCAGTGGTGAAAAAGGAAAAAGATCTGACTTTTTTTTTTTTTGTTTAGGGAAATAATGTTCTCTCTACCAATTGTTCAAATGTGGCCTTGTGTTTATGAGACATCCTACTGCCCATGCAGCAAATGTAAACTGTATTTAGTTTTCACTGGATGCATTTTACAACATCTGTAAGGCTAAATGTGCATATTAAAAAAGGATTTACCATTTTAGTTTGACCTTCACTTGCTGAAGAAACTTTAAATTGATGGTTCCCTTGAAAATTTAATTCAAGGAATATATTCTTAGTATCACTTAGAGTCTCAAAATGTTTCCAGAAAGAAAGGGAAGTGTTTCTCATAGCCCATTATGCAATTAATATCTAATTGAACAAATTACATGATATTATTGCTCTCAGAAGTGGCCATTACCTGATTTTAATGCGCACATTTTCTTTGCTTCTAATCATAATTCAGGTGGCTAACGGGGCTGCTATGATAACAGTGGTTGGTATGGTAATAGCAGCCTGAGCGCCACAGGCTGGCTGGTAGTTCCAGGTTTACAGTGCTGTTGCATAACTCTTCCTTAACTTCAGACTGATGAGCATGCTGCGGACACCCCCCGGCTTTCTTCACTGCTAACTGAGACCTTGTGTGAGATAGAGATAGAAAACTGTGCACTCATGACTTTGACTGCAAGTGGAGCTGAAAGACAAGGTGAGCTCCTGGCAGAAACAGGCCAGGTTTCTCCAGACATACACACACACACACATACATATATACACACACACACACACACACACACACACACACACACACACACACACACACACACACACGTACATCTCAAAAAATTAGAAAATCATGAAAAAGTTCAATATTTTTTGTCACTCATTTCAGGAAGTTAAACCCATATATTATGTAGACACAGACATAGAGTGAAATATTTCGAGCCTTATTTCTTGAAATTTTGATGAATGAAAACCCAAAATCCTGTGTCTCAGAAAATTTGAATATTGCATAAAATCAATAAAAAAAACTGATATTTTAAACAGAAATGTCAGGCTTCTGAAAAGTATGTTCATTTCTATGAACTCAAGACTTGGTTGGGCCTCCTTTTACATGAATTACTGCATCAATGTGGCGTGGCATGGAAGCGATCAGCCTGTGGCACTGCTCAGATGCAATGGAAGCCCAGGTTACTTTGATAGTGGCCTTCAGGTCATCTGCATTGTTGGATCTGCTGTCTCTCATCTTCCTATTGACAATACTCCATAGATTCTTTATGGGTTTCAAGTCAAGTGAGTTTTCTGGCCAATCAAGCCCAGTAAAACCATGGTCATTGAACCAGCTTTTGGTACCTTAGACAGTGTGGGCCACAGGCTGATCACCTCCATGCCACGCCACATTGATGCAGTAATTTATGTAATCTGAGGCCTGACCAAGTATTGAGTTTATAGAAATGAACATACTTTTCAGAAGCCTGACATTTCTGTTTATTCATCATTAATTAATTTAATGATAATTTTCTGTAATTATCAAATAGTTGTTTGGTCCAGAAGATTCAGATATTTTCCATGTTATGGAGTTTAAAAAAAACTTAAAATGATTAAACATGACTGATTGGTTAACCGAATGACTGCTGTAACTCTAAGTGTTGTATAAACTTACAGAGCTTCTTTAATAAGTCCTCTAAAAGCAGCTCAGTAAACAGAGGCATGACTGTGTGGAAGCAAACAGACATTTTCTGGTAGGAGAGTCTCCCAAGGAGCATCATCTTCAAAGTGAAGATGTTTTGTTTCAGCACAAGGAGTATTTTTACTTCTTGTGGAGCTCCTACCAACTTCTCAGCAAGGGCACTTGAGTTTCGTCTTGTTTGGATGCTTTGTGGTGACACAAATGTGTAAACAATTTTGAAAGCTGCTTTTCTTCTAAAGCAACACCTGATGAAAGTTGATGGCATCTCAGTGAGGATTAGAGAAACTACTAAGGAGACACTGTTATGAAAAGGAAATATTCACAAAGGGTGTGTGAAGAGATAGTGCTGAGAAGTCAATGTGAAGGATAACAATGGATTTTGTTGAGCCTGTAGGTGCTTAAAGGTGCAGGATGTGTGTTAAAAGCATATGAACCTGGCAACATTTTATATGATATTTTTCTTGAATTATCATCTTTTGCTTTATATTGTATGAAATAACAAGGTCGAATTTACACATTAACCAACAGGCCTGAAATGATTAACTGATTTATCGACTCAAATCGATTTTAAAAAATTACTCAATTACAATTTTCCTTCTTCGTATCCTTAATTTCGCTGCCTCTAAACATTAGTTCCTCTGTTGTGTTTCACACAGACACTTATTGTGATGCACATAACGCCAGGATCAACACAAACAACATGTAGTGTAGTTAGAAGAGACAAGGACAAAAAGGCAGAAAATATCTACATGCTCACTTTCCTTCACTGGAACCATCACTTACTCTGTTAAACTTTTAAGCTTTCATGCAAATATTAAAATATTTGGCTTTAATATTTTCAGTTGTACGTTAGTTCCATGTAGGGATGTAATGATTACCAGTATAACGATAAACCGCGGTAAAATTGCAGATGGTTAGTATTACTGTTTAAATTCTAATTATCATGATAACCGTGTTTGATTACCGCACATTTCCGGAGAACACGCCTATGTAAAGCTATGCTTTTATGTGAAATATCTGAGTATAGTTTTAATTTATTACAATTTTAATTATATATATACCTAATATTTGGAACCAATATTCACTTTTAAAGTTTCTGAAAAGGTTCATTAAGCATCTGTGTGTTATTTATGCACTAAATTATATACATTTTTCAAATTGGATTTGATATATATATATTTTTTTTTGTTTTGTCCTTTTATGTTTTTATTGTAGGTTAAAGTGAAAAAAATAGACAGATGACAGATGAAGTTGTGCTGAAAAACAGATCCCAAACATGGGTATAGTAAGCATTTGTTTATATAGTATATAAAGGCAAAATCAAAAGCACTGAAAAATGGAAAAACTTGGCTCAGACCACTAAGGGTTAATATTTGAATGTTTCTGCAACAGAAGGTACATTAAGCCAATTATTATATTTTGTTTTGTTGTTGTTGTTTTTTTTTTCCTTTCCAAAATACAACTTGGTTTAATTATTTCAGGTTGTGTATTAGCACTTTTTGAACATTTTGAACACAATTTCAACAATACTGTGATAATAATGATAACCGTGATAATTTTGGTCACAATAACCGTGATATGAAATTTTCATATCATTACATCTCTAGTTCCATGTTAAGTTGTTGTTGGATACAATGATGAAGACTGCTGGGTACATATTGTTTGTAGATATCATTTGATTTCTTTGCTGTTGTTTATATCTATAGATATTTTTATATATACTTTATACTGCTGTTATTGTTATTTCTTTAAAGATACTTTTATATATACTTTTATACTGCTATTATTGTTTTATTTCTATATAGATATTTTCATAAATGCTTTTACTTTTATACTTTTTGTGGTTGTTTCAGCTGTTTGTCATTTTCAGACATGTCTTTTTCAGAATTTTTATAATTTTTTTCACTGATTCAAATAACTGTTTAATTGAATCAAAGAATTGAACAAAATAATCAATAGATTAATTAATTACATATAAAAAATTCAAAAGCTAAAGCTCTACTAACCAGCAGGCCTGAAAAGGAATAGAAGTGAACTCCAGTTAACGGGGCACACCCTACAACTGCTCTTTCTCAACATCTGGGATGAAAACCAGGTGGGAACTGAAAACTAAAGCATTCTTTATGCATCTCAGCCATGTCTGCTTGGCTTAAAAGCTGCCATGGCTGTACACTAAATTGTGTTTCTGACACTGTTCCACATTCCTTTCCTGATAGAAAAAGCTTTCATCTTTGTATTTATCCAGATTATTCTGCAATACCACTACATTACCGGCGTGTCTTATCTGTTTTACTGTAAATCATTTGAACATGGCTCTTCCTGTTTGGCTCTGGATTCAACCTAATGGGAAAGGAGGCAGACGCAGCGAGGGGAATTAATGTTATGGGTCAGGACCCGATGCTAAGATGAACTTGGTGCAGATATGCAAAGCAATAATTTACCTCTTTTATTTATGTAGTCCAGTCTGACTGGACACACATGCTGGTTTCCATCCCCTGGTTCATATTGCCACACCCTACACATCCTGGACTTCATCAGTACAGCGCTGGGTCTCTACAGCTGGCTAATGAACAGAGCAGTGAAATGCATCTCAGACTTATCTCTGTGGGCGATGTAGGATTTACCACCTGCTCTTAAGATCTGATCCAGCTTCTTCCAGTCTTCCAGTGTAAAAGCCACTTTCGCTGAGCTCACAACTACAAACATACACGTGATAACAGGCAGTGGAAATATTAATCATAAACCTTATAAAACAGTCTATTATAGTAATACTGCAGCAATGAATAAAAGCTGGGGCATCTACTATTTAACAGAGATCTAAAAGCACTGGGTTGTAATATTTATAGGCTCTTTAATGTTCAATTGAGGCCTGTAAAGCTGAAGCAGTACAACAATGCTTCATAACAACACTCCAAGTACCTGCAAGTGAAGGAGAGACAGGTATTGGTGTTGACATAGGGAGAAAAAAAAAACTACTAAATATACACATAAACACAGAGCACCCATTAGATACAGGCTATGGATGTCAAGAAAAAAAGTAGGTCAATTTATGCTTCGTGTGTGAGATGGGATTTCTGATTCCAAAGCATTCATTTATCTTGAGGGCTGTGTGTTAACACACTAACCCACTGGCTGTGTGTGTAAAAGAACAGAGGAGAAATATCACAGAAGGAAAGATGAGAATGTTGAAGTTGAAATAGGATGATTAAGAACAAAAGAAAGAGAGGAAAAAAGGACTGGGTAGTTATATGAAAAGCTCTTTCTAACAGTTTTTCTTTTATCATTTATTTATATTATTTGCCTTATAACAACTACTACCAGATGCTAAAGCGACCTTCTGATAACCCTAACATTAAACAACGCAGAATTAAATTAATTTTACATGCTGACCTCTTTCTATTCCTTGTGTGAGTAACACAGTGCTGGAACTGAAAAAGAAATAAATGCATGAAGGAAAATACAAGAATACATGAAAAAAAAAAATCTGTTAAATTCCACTGAGTTGGAAGAAGCAAAGGAGAATGAATTATAGGATTTTACAAGCTGACCAGTCATTTCTGTGCACTTTGCGTGTGTGCTGTAGGTATATAGTTTTGGCCTTGACGAGGCGCCTCCCATGAGGAAGGGAGGCTGCATAATACTGGAGGCCAGAGGTGAGACTTTCACAGCTTTGCACAATACATATTCAATATGTAGAGGGCCCCTAGCTGCACTGTTGCAGGAGCTTAATTAAAAAGTAACAGTTCCGATACATTGGAGTTCGGCTGACCCACATCCCTGGCTGGCTTTGTATGCCTGTTAACGCTGCGTGCATGTGTGTGTGTTATGTGATGATGGGGGCACTTGAAAATGAGAAATAGTCTGTCAGAATGAGGATACCTTAGGTACATTTATGCTAGTATTTGAGTGAAAGAGAATACGTGCATGATGTGTATATATATGTGCATGTGAGACTTCGAAGAAGATGAATTATTCACAATAACCCTAGGCAGTGGTATACAGCACACTTGTGTCTGTGGTGCACATGTCATGCACGTGGGTGTGCAGATAAGGGCATGTGTGTGAGGCAGTCTGTGAGCACATCAGCCATATGCTGTGGACCTAAACCACTATGACAAACCTCTGACATCATAAGCATGCTAAGCAAATCTCCTCATTCATAATAAATGAAAGCAAGAGAGAGAGTGAGAGTTGAGTGTCTCCGGGGAAAAATATATAAAAATACCAAAAGAAGAAATAAAGAAACCAAGCATCTATATTGGTGGCATTCAGCATGTCACCTTGAAAAAAAGCAAACTGTACACTGTATTTCTTTTGCAATATGCCACTGCACATGTGACCTAAACCAGCCAATAATAAAAAATGATGGTGAAAAAGCAGGACATGATTAGACATGTTCCCTTATAATTTCTGAACCTGCAATCACACACAAAGCGCTTTAAGTGATGTTAGAGTGTATGATTGAACAGTTAGAGCTTCCTGTGTCTGGGCTTTAATGGACAGCAACAGAAGAAGGAGCACATTACTGAAATTATATACATGTCAAAAACAGCCCAAACCTGTGCTGCAGCGCTGCCTGTAATTCTTACTTCCTTCTTGTGTGGAGATTTCTCAGTCCCTGGAGAGACTAAGTCCTGATGAGGCCAAGCTTCATATTTTTGATGGGGCTCGAGTCTACAGACTGAATGGGGTGCTGAAATCCCATGGGTGGTAAGGGTCGGAGGGAAGGAGGTACCCCTGAGGCCCCTGAGACTTTTTTTACTCACAGTCTGACTGCTACGGCTCAGTCATTCATTATTTAACACTCGCATACAAACTCACATTTTAGGATTCTTAATATAGCACCAATGCAACATTTCATTACATTACTGTATGACATAAAATATTTCCTCTTTTGCTAGGGCAGACAGTCTTATTTATACACAACTATTTTTGTCACAACTCCCAAATTAGTTTTTTACCTTTCCCAAGTGATTAAGCACCATTTATTATATTATCCTCTGGATTTTGGATTCTTCAGTGAAAATCATGTATTTCCCATATTTAATTTACTGATCTTGTAGATGTTTATAAAAGTTCAGAGTAAATTCAAAGGTTTTTTTTAATATCAAATCAGACAAAAATGATAAAAAAAAAAGTGACTTTTTCAACTAAATATATCATTAACTCATAATAAAATCAAGTGTCTCCAATCACTGTATATTATCAAACTACTGGTTTTACTGGTCTATCAATGCTGTAGAAGATGATGGTGTTTCCACGTTCATTACAGAGCCTCAGAACGTCCAAAATGGGTCATATCTGATGACCATGAAAAGATGACAAACTGCCTTTTACACAAATTATTTGCATGTATTGACAGGATTAGTGGGTCAACAGTTATTAAACATTTTAGATGATTTTGGTTGGCAGTGGATGTTTGGGCCTTTACGGGTAAATTCTTATTCCGTAAAAAGAAAGAGAAAAGAAGCAACCTTTCATTTGAGTCCAGGAAACACTTACTTTCCACATTTATGGTCTAAATTCCGTGAACAGTGGGAAACCTTACCGGCGTTCTCGTACATCAAGTGATGAATAATTTAACCCACATCATAGAAAAGTAAAAAGCTCTTTGCTCACCATTCATTCTGGTGAGGCATCTCATGGATCCAGGGGTTTTCTCCCACGAAGCCCATGTCATCATGGGAACTGGACGAGGACTGGTCAGAAAGGTGAGGAGGAAGCAGGGGCGGCCTATCGTCCTCAATCATAACAATGTCGTCCTGCGGCATGTTCACAGTCGGAGAGAGCTGATAGTTACCTGAGAGAGAAAAAAACGCAAAGATGTTTGAAGTTTATCGCAGTTATTAAATATAAAATTACATCTGCCCCCAGGGGTTTTCTAAAATCCCATCAGTGGTATCTGGTATCTGCTATAAAAACATGCAGATAACGTACGCTTCTGCAGATTCAGACACTCACACATGCCTGTGTAAACACAATTTTATCCCACTTTTGTAATTAATGAGATAATAATATGAACAGAGATAATTTTAGCCAAGCTAATCATGCTATGAAATTTTCGTATCGGGATATGCCTGAAGGACACCATTCACTTTCAGAAAAGCTGAATAGCACTTCTTATCAATGCTATTTTGCACTGCCGGATACATATGAAGATGGTGCATGACAAGATAATAGTCATTAGATATTAACAGGTAGAGCTTATTATTATTAAAAGACAAACACAAATGATTTCATGTCCATCATCCACATTCCACTCTTCTAATAACACTCCAAGCCAGGCAAAAAGTTTCAGACCAGAGCTGTTTTTTATTCTTCTACTCTCTTTTACTCCTTTCCACAAGGACAAAGACGAACAGAAGAAAAGCTCCCCTGATCTGTATTCAGTCCCGCATGACCCTCCCTGCTGAGGACTTCTTTGAATCGCTCCTTTGCTGCTCCTCAGGAGTCAAAGTCAATGGGGAATGAGCTGCCATGGTTGATGCTGAGCACCAAGGGCGAAAAGGGTGGTTCAATGGCATGAGAAGTGGCATTACAATACAGCAGTGGAGGAGTCAGTCTGCAAATTGATCCTTACATGAATTAAGCATGGACACTTGGAAAAAAAAAAGAAAAAAAAAAGGAGAATCAAAGTCAAGTTGAGTCACAAAATCTAAGTTCAACCCTGCACCTGCTTATCATTATGCAAGGTTTAACACAAATGCTCAACTTCCTGCAGTCTTTGCTTTTGTTTCCATTAACTGAGAGCCATTTTGCAAATTTAACAGCTAAGAAACAATTGTGTGTAATCACTAACAGCAGACAGCAATATTTACCCTGGCAGGATCCCAACATGAATTTAAGAGGCATTTAATTTCACTGGGGCCCAACAAATGATAAATGCATATTGTGGAAGTAAATCTGAGAAGCAATCAATGCAGCAATGAGGTGTACAGTTTAATTATTAGGTAGAGAAAAATAAAGAAAACAAAGATACAAAGCAAACCAGCTGTGTGAGATACGACAGATCACATGGGTGCTAATAAGGATTCTACCCAAAGAGAACTCAAAGTCACTGAACAAACTGAAAACTATAAAAAAAAAAGGTGGTCTCTTTTGTTTTTTTTTTAAAGTGTATTTCTGCTCCAGGTAAGAAAATATACATTTATCTTTGCATACTTGTTCCAAACAAAGGCTTTCAAGTACTGTTTACTATTTCCATCAAGTAATATGACCATGTTCTCTGTTTAATTAAGTCCTATGTTGACCCTTTTTTCTCACAAAATTAAGCTGTAATTACGGAATGTGTTTTGTTACCTGGATCTTTTTTTCTATACTGGCCCATGACTGAAAACTTTCCCAAAGGTCTGGCCATGTCCTTCTGCATCAGATAATTGATTCTTTTGGAAACCTCATCCCCTTGTCCATAGACTGCTTATCTAAACCAGTTAAGATGGCTGCCAACACTGTCCAGGTGAAATGAAGGCCATTTCTCACCTGGGCAGCTTGACAGAGAACCACAGATAATTGAATTCACCCTGTACTGTAAATCAGCAGCACTGGAGTCATGACAGTGACAAACTCGAGATCTAAGTCAGAAGAACTGTGACACCAAGACCAGGTACACCAAGAAGTTTAAACAGTGCCAAAAATAATCATTTATTATTTAACTGTCATCATGGAATGGTCACATTTCAGGGTATTGTGACTGGTCATGTGAAATATTGTGGTGTTTCATCTAAAGTTGTTGTGTTTTGGCCCTCACAGGTATCGTGCTCAGCAGATTACAGGTGGTGGTCATTTGTCAACTTATTGTGACACTGTTAGCAGCTTTAAAAATATATACATGATAGTGTTGCATCATAAGCAGCTAAGACATGCATTTATAATGATATAGTATTAGTCAAAGCTTATATTCTTCAACATACAAAAACTATTTACAGGTTTTCTAACATAAACTGCATACCTAAAAGATGACATCATTGCATAACTCCTGTGAGTCAGTCAAACACTCCAAAAATTCGACATTTCCCCCTCATCTTCAAACAGTGTCTTTGCTTTATAGTCAGTTTTGCAAACGTGCAGCAGTAATAGATGCCCTGCAGGTGTGTGTCCACAAGGGCCTGTCCTTACACCATCTTTTACTTTCCCTCTATTGTTAGGTAGAGTTACCTCATAGTTGCATCAGCGCTATTGAGAATTTCTCACACAGTGGTAAAGTGGAAAAGACATACAGTACTAATAAAACAAGACGTGCTTTTTATGTAAAAGAAGCTCTGTTAAAACTTTGGTGTGTTTGAAATACGTAACAGATATGCTGCAGTTCTTGCATACAGAATAAAGACATAGCACAACTCATAATCATCTTACATTCACTTCTGTCGCAAACCACAAACTTTTGTTTACACAGTTTTAATTAGAGGACTGGGCAAGCTCCACTTTTTCAGCTTTATGAAAGGTTTCCAGACAGGACCTTATGACACAACTGGCTGGGTTCTCCAGCTGAAGAGCTGTTTAAGCCATCCCACCTCTGCCTTTGTTAAGTAGTTAAAGGACACACAAACACATACAAGGGTATAATAATGTGCAGGATGCCCTGATAGTTTAAAAGGTGAAAATAATTAGAGAGAGAAAATGCAGCACTTGCTGTGCTGCAGATGTCAGCATAAAAAGCGTTGAGAAAAATATCAGCCCAATTCATGTTGTTGAATACAGAAAGCTAATACTAAATAGAACAACTAAGGTTCAGCATGTAAGATGTAGCTGTATCTAGCAGTGATTTTAGAGACTACAACAAACCAAAACCCTCACCTCACCCTGCCCTACAGCTGTGGCTAAAACAAAAAAAAAGAAAGAAAAAAAAAACAAAACATTGGGGTTTAAAAGGATAGTAATTCTGGTCTACACTCCAACACAAGTAGGTGGTCATAAACTGCCATTACAATTTGGAAATTCAGAACTCCATAAGAAGAGGCACTATTTTACTGGTGCAAGAAACTTGTGCTAGTAGTGTCCTCTGCCAAACTACAGCAGCCAGTCAATATGTCCACTATATGTTTGACAGCTCTGTCTGACAGTGAACTGAAGCCCTGAAGCCACTAAAATAATAGCTTAAGGCTGGTCTACCTTCTGCCTTGAGCTGTTTGTTATTGTATGAGTTTGGTATTTTAAGATATTACTTCAGACCCAAAGACCAATTAAAGTGTTATTACAAAGATATTTCAACCCGACAAAGGTAAATTCCTCAGACTATCGGCATTGTACCCGTGGTGCCACTGTACGATAGCATGATAAGTAGAACTTGTCTGCCACCACTATCCATTTGTAAACTACCATTGAATCATGCATTGTGCAGGTAATAATTTGAGCCAACATGTGAGGCATGAAGGGAAGAGCATGTATTTGTTTGGCCTGTCAAGCATGATTAAATTCATACAGCGGTCGTGAACTGCAGCCTTCACATTGTAGCACTGTCTGCTAGCAGTAGAATTTCATGAACGGCAGCATAACCACTTCCAAAAATCGAGTATGGCGGCAGAGATGAAGAATTCAAAGTAGAGAAAGGCTAAAATCGCCCAGCATACCTCACAACATTTGAATACGGACATAAAATTGTGCCTAGTAGATAGTCAGGTAATGTTTCTTTTCATTTTGGTGAGTTTGGCGGCGATTGGGCCTGTGAAGGCTGAGGAAAATCCGTACAAACGCCCTCCTGTGCTGCAACATCGATCGACTGGACACAGAACATGCATTATATAGGAGGATGCTAATCATGATTAGCATATTAGCAAACCTTAGAATAGCAGAACACAGACTGAGCACTACTGTGACTGTGACTGTGTGAAATCTAATGTCAGAAGTGCTATAAGAAGGCAGGATGGAGACAGTTAACAGGTTAACATGTTAGTAGGTATCCTCTGCAATGAAATGCATTGACATCCTTTGGCATGGAATCAAAACTTTTAGTTCTGCAAAGTGTAATAAAAATATTAAACAATTTATGAAAATAGAAGCAGTTTTTAAACAGTGAATGTGAACAATTTAAAAAAATTTTTTTAAAACAAATGAAGGTAAAGAAGAAGCTGAATTAGCTCAATGTAGACTACAAAGATTCTTATTTTCCAGTGATTTAAAACATACATGAGTAATATTCAATTTCTGTAATTATTTTCCCCTTAAATTACACACTAAACCATCAAAACGGACTAAAACAAAGCAACAAACAAAACTTTTTTTTACATTAATGGGCCTTTAAAAGCAAAAGGCCAGAGAGAGGCAGAAGATGAAAGAGGATAAAAAAGTTCCCCATAGAAATTATCCTGAATGCAAACACACACACTGATGAACTATGGGAAAATAGTCTCAGTGGCTCATTCATAATGTTTATGGGGTGACTCTACATCATTCTATGCAGGAACAGTCTGTCTTGTAGATTTGCAGCAAGTTCTGACCTAGTTCATTCCCATGCCTAAAAACACAAAAACAACCACGAGCATCCAAACATGAATACTGTGAATACAATTACTGTTTGCACCAAACCACTGAAAGATTATCTTGGTTAGAACAAAAAAGCTGTTATTGAGCCTGTGATGACCTCTGTAAATCCTAAAAACACTGGAGCTGTTCATGCAGGCAGTTTATGGTATAAAAGTACAGTTATATCAAGACTCCATCACAAATGACTCAGCACTCGCACAAAAATCTTACTGACGTGTGTGGGTTCACATTGGGATAAATATTACCCCACTATTATTAATAGTTCTCAGAAGCTGCTTTTTTCACAAAGGGCCTACTTAGGATTTATCAAAAACACACACACACACACACACACACACACACTATCCACCAACTCCACACCTACCATGACCTTAAAGGTGCAGGAGACTGTCGTCACCAATTTTTCATCAAATCTGTAAAACCTCAGTCATAGCTTAAGTATCACAAATCCGTAAGTCTTTCTGTGATTACTCACTTGAATCTCTTCCCTCATGGTGGTCAAGTGTACTCCACCATAAACAAACCTTTGTTTGCAAACAGAGCCGGTAGGTAACTCAGGCATCTTCGGAGTTTTGTCGCGATGTGCATTGTGGGAAGCGGAGGTTCACGCAGCCGCCTGGCGGCGGTAGTGCAACCATATGATATCACGACGCGGAAGCGGCTGGAGGGGTGCGGAGCTCCGGCAGTTTCCACGTCGTGTTTGTTGCAGCCATATGATATCATATGGTTGTGCTGCCAGACTGCACGAACCTCTACTTCCCACAATGCATGTCGCGACAAAACTCCGAAGATGAAGAGTTACCTACTGGCTCTGTTTGTAAACAAATGTTTTGTTAATGGTGGATGGCACTTCGAAATTGTTCACCATGAGGGAAGAGATTCAAGTGAGTAATCACAGAAAGACTTACGGAAGATGTACGTGATTAATGTGGTTCAAGGTCGAAATTATTTTAGTTATAATTTTCTTAATATTTATTTCATTATGACTTTTTGTGTCTTGTTTTCAGTTAATTTTTTATTGGTAAAAGCTTAAAAAAAATAGGTAAAGCTTTTACTTTTCTGTGAGCTTTAGATTTCTCTTTTGTCCCATTGCATGATGAGATTCAAAAAAGGTCATAACTAATAGTATATTTAATGAAAAGACAACATAATACCATATTAAAAAACTTATTCACTTAGCACAAATGAACATCCACCCACAAAGGACAAATAAAGATGTGCTTTTCAATGACAAAGACAAATAAGAATTTATTTATTTAATTTTATTTTCTCAACAATTTTATCATTATTATGATTAATTTTGGAAATGCACAATGCTTTTTCAGTGGGCTTTTCAACCATTTTCTTTTCTTCATTCATTCATTATCTGAACCTGCTTTATCCTCACTAGGGTCACGGGGGTCGCTTGGAGCCTATCCCAGCTAATTACGGGCGAAGGCGGGGTACACCCTGGACATTTCGCCAGTTCATCACAGGGCTGACATAGAGAGACAAACAATCACTCTCACATTCACACCTATCGGGAGGTAACTCTGGCATTTTTGAAATTTTGTCACGACGTGCATTGTGGGAAGTGAAGGCTCGCATCACCGCTATTATATGGATCAAACAAACACGATGTGGAAATGGTGAAACGCGGAAACAGCTGGAGGAATATGCATAGAGGGACGGGAGCTCCTCCTTCCGACGGGAGCTCCTTCCATTTCCGCTTTGTGTCTGTAGCAGCTGCCACTGCCAGACAGCGGCACGAACCAGCGTTTCCCACAATGCACGTCACGACAAGATTCCGAAGACACTCGAGTTACCTCCTGACTCTGTCTGTAAACATATGGTTTGTTTATGGTGGATGGCACTTTGAAATTGTTCACTGTAATGCAAGAGATTCAGGTGAGTAATCACAGAAAGACTTACAGATTCGTGATACTTAGGCTATGACAGAGGTTTTACAGATTTGATGAAAAATTGGTGACGAAAGTCTCCTGCACCTTTAAATATATTTTGAAAATTTGAAAAGCAAAGTATATATAGTATATAACAGCAATAGAATAATGCCAACATCCATTTTGTAAGAATGAATAATGAATGAATCACTTCAGAGCTAAATAAAACTAAGGTATGGTTTGACAAACATAAGTTGTCAATAAATCTGTGTAAAACGAAAATCATGGTTTTTGGTAAATGTAAAACAAATAATGAGGTAAAGGTACAAATAGAGGGCACAGATATAGAAAGGGTGAATCAAAACAAGTTTCTTGGAGTGATAACTGATGATAAAATTTGCTGGAAACCTCACATAAAACAGGTACAGAAACTATCCAGAAGTATCTCAGTCCTGGCTAGTGCAAAGGGGATATTAGATCAAAAATCATTTAACATTCTGTGTAATTCATTGGTCTACCCTTATTTAAGTTACTGTTTGGAGGTATGGGCAAATACATATGCAAGTTCATTACAAAGGCTTTCTATACTGCAAAAAACAGCAAAATAGAATTGTTCACAGAGTTGGTTTTAGTGAACACACAAATCCACTATTTTTCCAATCTAAAACTTTAAAACTCATTGACCTTGTGGAGTTCAAAACTGTTCAAATAATGTATAAAGCAAAGAATAACTTACTGCCGGGCAATATTCAAGCAATGTTTTGTAAAAGAGAGGGAGGCTATGATTTTAGGGGGAAAGCTAAATTTATAGATTCATCAAGTGCGCACTATGTTAAAAAGTTTCTGTATCACCATCTGTGGAGTAAAATTGTGGAACAAATTGTGTGTGGAGATAAAACAAATATCAAACATAACTCAGTTTAAAAAAAGATATAAAGAATTGATTCTAGAGAGGTATAGTATTTAATAATGACAATGAGGGCTGTTTGTTTATGGATAATGTTGTATTGATAAATATGCTGTAATTATTGAAGAAAATTGTTGAATTGTTGAGTCTGTTTGTGTGACTGTACTGCCATGATCATACTGTTGTGTATAATTCAGTTTCTGCATTATATATTACTTGCAGTTGTGTGCTAAAATTTGGAAAAATGTATTGTTTGATTCTTGTATTAAGTTAGTGATAAAGGTGTAAAAGCAAAGGGGTAGGATTAAATAAGTTTATACTTCTTCCTGCTTCTTTTCAAACATGCAAAATTCAGACTTGGACATACTTGAAGATAGATTCTATTCATTTAAATGTTATTTTGTTTTTGGCATATTTTCCTTTGTTTTGTTTTATTTTGTTTCTTTGCATGTCCTAAATAAATAAATACATAAATAAATAAATGACTGAATGAATGAATCAAAAGTTCAGATGAAATCCCACTGAAAATGATTGCAGGTCATTGGAAGCTTGGGGTAATAATACAAAACCTATAATTTCATAAAATCTATAAAAGTTAAAAATAAAGATGGCATAATGTCAATAACATACTTTTTGAGGAACACCTGGAATATGAAATAATACCTTTTCATTACAAAGATATTGCAATAAAACAACCTCAGCGGGTCATTTTTGATCCACTCATGCATCTGAGTGTTATGAAAACTCTTCGCAGAAAGTAAATGTCCCTGTAGAATCCCAAACATGCCACATGTGTCCATGAATGCGCTGTTGCACCCACAGCCCTAAGGGCAGCTGTGCAGCATGTAGGTTCCCTCATACTGAAGCTGAGATGTTCTTCCTCCCTCTGGCAGAGTGAGGACAAAGACAGATGAGCTCCCCGGCTCTTGAGGCCACCTGGCTGCGTCCATCCAAACCCATCCGAGCTTCACTATCCTCTGTCTCTGCCCTCTGACCAAGTGCTGCCTGTTGAAACATTGAGCTGTAAGGTCAGAGGTCACACTAATAGCCTCACTCCATCTTTTTTTTTCCTCCTGCACGATTTCCTCCATCTCGGTTCATCACCCACTCTCTCGCTTTGTTTTCCTCTTTTCTACCGTCTGTCTTCTCTCTCTTCCTCTGACACTTTGGCCTATTGATCTGACTAAAGGAGGGATCATTAGTTGATCTGCTCTGGCACAACTATCAGACCCATACATGGATTGCAGCAGGTAATCATCCTAAGTACACACCGGTGGAAACCAAAGACTTATGTTCTCCGGGGGAAGAACAGTGCTATTTTTTAACAGCTTTCCACCATGTTCCAAGAGGGAATCCCTTGTCAATGAAATTGATCAGAACATTTAGTTGATTGGCTTGTTTCTATGTGGAAAAACTTAGTGTTAGGCCTAAGATGTCGGGATGAATACAGATAAAGACTGAGACTAATACAGACATGTGGAGTTAATCAGCTCTTCCCATGGAACCAGAACCAGAGCACAAAGCCACAGTCATAATCAGTTTTTGCTTGAATCTGATGCTGTCACGCAGGTTCCTAATATCACATATGCTGAGAGACCACAGAGAGATGAGCTGTGACTTCAGTTTTTCTTAGAAAGCTGAATTTGGTGACAGCTTAATGAAAAAATATATATTGCTATTAAAAAACAGATATACACAGAAGTCAATAATGCAGCCTACATGGCGTCACTACTGGCAAGGAATATTGTGCGTACATCATCAAAGTGAACTTAATACCGTGGGGCATATATTTCCATGATGGGACTAAAAGGTTTTCCTTTTGCAGAGGTCAACCCATCAACAGTGCTGAAGGAAGAGCTGTCCTCTCATCTAAACCTGTTATTTAGCCTTTAAATGTCATTTCAGGGAATATGATTTCAAACCGCCTCAACCTTTTCACGCCAGTACCAGTTACATTAGTTAAAATCCAGGAGGAGTATGCGTTGGACCACAGACAAAGACATACATCTGCACTGATATATTTGATTCACAAGAGACTAGAAGCAAAGATCAAAGGGCAACCTCCAACTTTGGAAGATTCGTGTTAAAAACCTGCTGTATAGATTACAGGATGGACACTCTGGAGAGTCATTTATACAACACATATGGTTTAATTTAGACAAGCTTCACTGATTAGCATTCACATATGAGCATCTTGTAGAAGAAGTGTTTTGGCTGAAAATGTTTAAAATCTTAAAGCATTGCAATGACCGTCCTTATTCAGGAAATTTATCACCAGTTATTTCTCAGTCACTTTGTCTCCGAGGTATGTTGATAGGGCTATCAAGTAGTCTGGACACTGAGTTAAGGAAGGTCAGTCTACGCTGATGGCTGAGCATACAGAGAGGCTGAGTCTGCAGACAGTGACATCCAGGAGGTGAAAGGACAACAGGGTCATGGCCTGGGAAGACAGTCTCTCTTAAAGACTATTAAGGAGGAGGACTATGGTGTCTGGGGACCCTAAGGGGTTGGTGCTCATGTTAAGCTTTACGTGTACAGTGTGTGTTCACCAGAGGGCAAGGACTTCAGCTCCAAAATGAAGCCAATCGGGAGGTGTCATAGAGTGTAATACCACTGACGGCCACTGGGTGCTGATCCAAAAAGCCCTGCCTCCAAAAGAATGGGCAAAGTCAATACAGTTTTTCTTTTTTGGACCGTCTGTTACTTAAAAACACTTGGGGTATTTTCTTTATTGGATTATTGTAATGCACTGTTTTCAGGATTACCAGAATAATATTTTCCGTACATTATACTAAGACACAGTACAAAACTATATACGATAAGATAAGCTCATAAATACTACTACTACTACTACTACTAATAATAATAATAATAATATGTGTTCAAATGAAGAGAACACATCTAAATTTTTCAAATTTCAGTTTTGTGTTGTGTTAAAGGCAATATCATGGAAGTTATGTCATTATTATACATTATATATATTAGTCATGAAAGGCTGTCATTATGAAGGGAAATGGAAAACAAAGAATGTACCACCAAAAGTGACCTAGTATCATGTGGTGGAAAAGTAACTTTTGCTAATGCTTTTGGGTAGGTGGTATATTGCTATTGTGCCTGCCATCAGCTGCAGGATTTTGCACCATCAACTGCAGTAAATGTCTTACAACCTTTGGACACCTACTTCTGTTCGCGACAATTGTTTCGCTGTGCATGCCAGGTTTCTACCTCCTATCTCTACCAGTCCTGTGCCAGTCTTAGGTGCATGATCTGACTCAGGAACATGGCCAAACAGCCACATCGACTAACAGAGCAGCTTCAATTTTCACCCCAGCATGTGAACCTCTCACCCAGCAGCACTTTTCAATTAGATAGAACGGAAGGTACAGCCGGGTGTGATGCTAACGACCTTTGCGTCAAACCCCAAGTGTGGCTGTCACAGACTGTGCATAATTCCTTTACCATTTTCTTTTGTCTTAGTTTTTCCTGTACTGAGTGGCAAAGTACCTCTGCTGATTCTCCACCTTTTCACCCTCAAGGGCAAAAGGAGGGTGAAGATGGAAGAAAAGTAGGGGAAAGAAAAAGAAAAAAGTGTCAAAAACTCATTTCATTTGAGCAGAGTCAAGCAGAGTGCGCAGTATGTTCGCCACCTGCTAGCTGTGGATTCAGCCTCTGGCCATGATGCTGCGATGCATGAGGAGTGCATGTGTGGAGCTAAAGCTGACAGTATCAAAGCATTCCATGGCTTACTGAAGCAAATAGGGAATGGGATTACCCCTGAGTATTGATTATATGAATATGTGTGCCCAGAGATAGACAACATACACACCGCAGATAGTTCTGAATGACAGCCCAAAACACTGCAGGGAAGATCAAGGCAATGTGCCCTCACAATCAATGTGACAGAGCTATACCGCTTTAATAGCAACCGTCTCCTGTGTCATTTTGTACCATTTCTACTGTTGCCATGGTAATTACAATTCCTATACATCATTCAATTGTTCCTAAACCCTAAGAGAAGGTGCATACACTTCCACAGTTTCAGAATAAATGCGGCAAGCTACTTTGACTGCTGGTAGCAAACGAGATGTTCCTGTTGCTGATCGATACCTGAGTGAGGTAAAATAAGGCATCCATAAGACATGGCAGCTGTTTGCTGTTTTTGAATTAAAAGAAAAAAAAAAAAACAGTGCCTCACAATAACAATCACAGGTTGGCAGAAATATGGAGTTTACAATTTCACTGTATTGACTTGCTGCCATCTGCAATAACTCCCAATCAAAGTCAGGTCTTAATTCCTGAGTAGCAAACCCATTCTGTTCCATTTACCTTTATGTCGAGGTCCATTTATAGCAGCAGAGACAGTATAATGGAGTAGAGGAGCAGAGGGGAGTGCCTGATTTGGTTAGAGAGTTCCTATGTTGTCTCAATATAAAAGACGCAAAACGCCTCTGAGTTTTGTCAGTTATAAGTAGTTCCTTCTAAAAAGAAAAGATTGTTCATCAATAGTGTGTTTGACCTGATGGATGGATGGTACATCACTGTGCTTATGTGCATGTTTTCCTGCATGTACAATATGTTCTAAACCATACTCTAAATACCACGTCTGGCCTTCATGATTGAGTAATTTAGCAGGTCTAAATACACTCCGCATTGAGCTGTCAGTCAAGCCCTGGCGGCTATGAGCTGCCTGACCTTGCCAAGCCGATTTCAGTATGTGTCCTCTAACCACAACTGTCACATCTCACACACCAGGCAATATGTCTGAGCCCATCTGAAATAACACATAGGAGATAGACAGGAAAACTGTCTCTCAGTAACTGCCTCTCTAACCTCAGGAAATTTTCAATCTACACTATGAAAAATACCTTTCACAACATCTGAGATGATGCTAAAATACAATAAGGTAATGTTATAGAAATGTTTATCAGTTGCTTATTTAGTTGATGTTTTCCTGATTAACATCAAGAGTTGGGAGTGTAACCTGTAAAGAGTCACTAGAGACAACAGAAGACATGCCTCCAAATGTCAGTTTTAATTTAAGATAGATAGATAGATAGATACTTTATTCATCCCAGAGGAAAATTTACCTTATTATAATACATTATTGGTCACCTTTACAATGTGAATGAATGTGCCGTTCACACAATACTGACACCCACAGTAAATCTAGAACCCAGGAGTTACTCTGACTCTGTATTCTGTAGAGAGGCAATGCAAAAGCTATAAAAGGTTTTGTTTGGTAAATAGACCGAAGACCCAAATTTTCCTTGACATTATATCATTCACAGCAGTAAATTACAGTGAAACCACTGAACAGCACTGACAATAAAACTACAGGAGTTTGCAGTTAAACAAAAGAGCATTTTCTTTTCACTTAGTTTCAGAAGTACATGCAAATAATCCAAGGCAGTTTGTACGCTATGAATATGAATATTTAAAAAATAATAATTTTCAAAAATGTATCAAAAAACTATCAACATTTGATGAACTGGCAACACGTCCAGGGTGTACCCCACCTTCGCCCATTGGAAGCTGGGATAGGTTTTGGCAGCCCCACGAACATCTCAAGGGCTATGTTTAGAAAATGGATGGGTGGATTATCAAGAAGTTGTTACTAGTGACCAAGATTATGTAGATCATGGTCTGAGGTATCAATTACAATGTAGCTGCACTCGCTTGTGGGATTTCGGTGATTTTAAAGACATCTACTGCAGGTGTTACTACATCTCCTTGAAAGGGCAAAGAAGGATGATAAATGTAAACCTTGAAAAATTGGGAATAAATGCAAAACGTAAAGAATGTTACTGCATTTCACAATCAGGTACTGCATTTTACCTCAGCGTGGCAGTGTTGTGTTGCTGTAATGAATATAAACTCAACTGAGACTGCATCGGAAATTTAAATTCCAGAATTGTGTCAGTTTAGAAAGATGAAGACCTGTCACAGACTGTAGACATGGGTTAATGAGGGCACAACTCACAGGCAGCCTGAAGACAGAAGAAAAGAAACTGACATTTTCTTGCTGCGAGACACGCTGAGTCAAAGATCTAAGACTCTGCTGAGCTTCAGCTGTGATAACGTACTGCTTAGCACCCACTCCGCCTCCAACCCTAAAACTTTTCCATTTGACTCATTTGACTCCCACTCTGCAGGATGAGACGAGTGTTGGGCGCCCTTGAAGTTTCAATGACAAGAAACTTTTCCATCAGTGCGCCCACAGTTCCTGCTTGCGATCACAGCAGCATTCTGAAAAGATGCGTCGGGAAAGTAAATGTAATAAATATGGCAAACTGAGGGGAAACTTAATCTGATTCAGAAGAGGAAGATGTAATGAAAACAAAATTTAGAAAAAAGGAAGAGAGGGAAAGAAGGAAGAGAATGAGTGTCAGGGGTAAGCCCTATTGATCTGGAGACTTAATTAACCATCAGATGCTTCTGACGTGGCTTCGGATCGTCTATGATCAGTGGCAGAGTGGCACCGCTGGGGAGGAGATGATGTGGAAAGTAGAGGAGAGAAACCAGAGAACAAATGGGAGAAGGGCACAATGTGTAGACTATTGACACGTTCTTTCCATCCGTGCAGAGGAGGGCGGAAGAGTGAGGGCAAGAAGTGAAAAAAGGAGAAAGACGTGAAAGAGCCAGAGATTAAGAGATTGTGAAGACAATTTTAAGGTAGAATTATAGTACTGCCTTGAGATTCACTAAATCAGTCAAGTGAAGGAATTTAATAAAAAGTATTGAGTGTTTTTTTGCTGAACTGGAAGTTTGCACTACAATTACATGTATGACTCCAGTGAATCATTTCCATGTGTTGGTATATGGAGTTGAACAACGGCCAGAAGAAAAAATAAAAGAAAAACTTTAGGAGGCCATTTGGATATAGAATGGCATTCCATAATTTTATCCCGTTTTGTAATACATAGTGGTTATCCATGATTTGACCATTATACACTTTTGTTTCTTATTCTGCTGTAACTGTGGAGAGTTTTAGTTTTGTTATGTGTAAATGAGGTCTTAATTAATAAAGGAATCAGTTTAAAGATGGTTTAAATCTCATCAGGAATAGGTTAAGATTACGTTGCCCTTTGACCATCAAATCCTGATCAGTTCGCTTTTGAGGCTGACGTGTTTATTTCCCTCTGGATATTGTGTTTATGAGAATGCGACATACATACTGTCACAGACTAATAAAAATGAAGAACAACTGTTGGTCCTAGAAAGCCACATTTATGAGGAAATAAGTGACAACTGAGAGAATGAAACTCTACTTGTATGAAAGAGAGTGGAGGTAAGAGATGACATAAGAGGGTGATGAAGGGAAGGTGAAACAAGAAAGCAAGTGCATGAAAATCTAATGTGTGAGAGCATTTAAGTAAGACGGGTGCAGTTACGTGTGACGGAATGGTCTCCTCATTGAACAGCCCCTCCCTTCTCTGTACTGATACAATCACCTTAACCATCTGTGTGTATGCATATGCGAAAGGTCTGTCGATGTCGAGATGACAGCAACGACCGGCTGAGGATTGAATTGCCAATTCCAATACACCTGAAGAGTGGAGATCTTAGCCACTGATGTCAAGTGGTTAGAATAGGAATTGACCAAGTGAAACCAGACAGGAGTAGAGTGAAAGCGGGAAGGATTGGGCACGACGTTAATCCCTGGGAGGTTTCGATAGTGAAATACCTCGGGATGTGAGGTGATGAGTGGATGAGCCTTTGAAGGTGAAGGTTGGGGGATGTTGAAGAGGAAAGGCTAGAGTGCATGTTAAAATTGATCTGGGTATGTCGGATAACAGACAGGACCAATTCGTGAGGAAAATGTATGCAATAAGGTGGAGGTTAGCAGGTCAACCACACTTCCTATTAAAGTCAACAGGGGGTGAATTGGCAAAAAAAAAAATCCAATTTGTGGAGGTAATTTGTCTAGCAGCATTTGAAAGAGACACAAAGGTGCTAAAACGGGTCAAAATTTAGGCTAGCTGAGACTCACCAATGCGTCCAATGACACTACCCCGCGGTGAAGAGATGTTGTCCAAGGCGTCGATGGTGTCATATAGAGAGTGGGAGATCCGGCGTTCTTGGCTGTCCAGGAGAGAGGTGCCAGAATGCTCCAACACCGGAGGACTGCCAGGGGCTTCCTATCAAAACCAGGAGACAGATGGAGAATGAGCGTGGGGCCTTAAACCAGTATCAGAATGGAATTAAGTACTCAAGAAGTATACTTCAATAAAATAAAACTTTTTAAGATATCTGTCTGGGAACATTTCTATTTTATGCAACATTTTACTTCTAGACTTCAACACTGTGCTTTTTACTCCATTACATTTGTCTGGTAACTTTAGTTAATTTTTAGATTACATTCCTTCAGACAGACAAGTAACCAGATATCTCTAAGTCTTGACTTTAAACGTTTGCGATTTTCACAAATATGAAAACATGGCTGTATTTCTGAACTCGTGAAAAGTAGTGTCTTAAAATACATGCTTCTCATAAGGCTAAGACGCCACAGATACTGTAGAATATAGTTCTCTACTGTAGATTAAAGTAGTCGAGTACATAAAGCAGTTCAAAGGAGCCTACAATAATGTAGCAGAAATAAGAGTCCAAACACATCATCTAATAGTAAACTACACTACAAACAGGGACCATTTTACTGCATAATAACTCTTTTTGAATTTCATACTTGAAACATTTTGAAACAACTTAACTTGAAGTTTTGAATATAAAACCTCCACTTGTAGTTAAGTATTCTCAGTGTTGTAATAGTATTCTAAGTTAAAGATCTAACTAATTATTTTGTCTTTTAACCTTGTATTTGCATGTATTTTCTTATCTGGGCCCATTTTTGGACAAAAAAAAAAAGAAACAAATTAATGAAGAATTATTTGCATGAAAACACTAATCTTTAACAACAGGAGTTGTATGGATACACACATTTGTTTTTCACAGTTTTTCATCAGTAGAAACAGAGGGGGATTCTATACTTCCTAATGTGATACTGTCAATACTCTAGAAACATGGAACAGGGGCTTCAGTGTCCATCTCGGCTTACACTGGTATTTTCTGGCTCAGCAGTGTGAAACGGCTCCAGTCTGTGCCAGCTAAAGCTCTATGGATTTCCCATAGGCCAATAGACAGGTGTCTCTAACAATGAACCCCAGTAAATGGACCAGTGGCACATGCGGTCAATGTGTTGCACAGCGTTGAAGCCACCGAACACATCATGCATGTGTCAGCCCTGACGGGGGGAGCACAGTTAATGGTTACTCTTTGGTGCTTGGACCATAAGGCCCAGATACCACAATCTTCTATGGCCAATCGTCTGTCATATGGGGTATTTGTTTCTAATAAAAACAACTGAGTTACCACACTAAGGAAGTAGAGAGGAAAAACATCAAATTTCCACAGACTCAGAGAATAAAGCTTGGCCTTGGCCTTATTTCACACAATGCTTCATGGCAGCCTGTGGGCAGCCAAGGGAATGCACTGGAGAAGAACTCCCTGTACAGGACCTATTACAGATAGCTCCCTCACAGCTAGATAGTCTCGCACAGTTCAACTCTGCACCTCAAGCGTGCTTTAAACCAGGAGGCCCCGGCTAATATTGATGTCTCACAACACTCCGCTGGCTTCCGGCCAGAAGAAAAGGGGAGTAAAAGATCAGAAAACAAAAGCAGGAGGAACACAGGACAGCAGGAGGAAGAGGAGGAGGGAAGAGGAAGATTATGTAGCGGTAGGGGGACTTAAGTAAACAAACAGGTGGAATAACAAGGAAAAACATTCTGAGGGTCCAGTGGTGCAGTTAGGTCCTGGTGGGAGTAGTGTACCCTGGGAGACACATACCAGGAAAGAGGGACTTATCAGCTGTTTAATATAAATGAGAGGTTTAATGAGGTTGAAAGCATAGGACTTTATCAGGGACAGAGAGTTGATAAGAGCGAAGAAGGAGAAACGAGGGCCGGGTCAACGCAATTACAATCAGAGCCACGGCCACTGCCAGCCTTATAATAAAAACCATGTCCCTGGATGATTCCGACTCAATAAGGTTCAAATTGTTGAAATGAAGATTTATTTTACTTGCTTGTCTTTTTTTAAAACAACCCTTGTGTGCACTTCCTTAATCTGTTTCGGATCTGGTGGACATGTCATGAGCTGAAAGGAAGTAAAATGGAAAGTTTCAGGTTAGAGATAAGAAAATGTGTGTGGATCCGCACGGATCAGAGGGTAAGTATAAAACTAAGTACAGAATGTGTCAAAAGGAATAGATCTCAAACTGACATCTATAGTCGGTTTTCCATTGACTCTCAAATTGCACGAATTTAACCTGCGCATAAAAATTTGCCTAATAGAAATATGACAATTTTGCCAAAACTCTTGTTTTTCGCTGAAAAATTTTTGTGCTGCAAAAAGGTGTTTTTTTGGGTGTAGCAACTTATGTCACTGCACCTGTCTAACTGTGAGAGCTGGACTTATAAAAGTATTCACTGGCCTTTATAGCAAATAGATGCTGGTATTAACACTGTGACAAAACAGCATGAAATGTAATCTGTGTGTGTCTAATATTAACAAAGTCTGCCTGAGTACATATTATTGCCTTAATAGTCTGGAAATGTTTACCGACTATATGTAAGTTTACATGATAAACTCAGGCGTTTTCATGCAAACTCTTCACTCTCTGTTGTCAGCTGAATGGATGCATTTAAGACATTTCTTCCAGCAGAATTACATTTATAAAATGGAAAAGTTGGAAAGAATGAGCCGTGAATGCAGGAAGAATATGAATGCAAAAGCAAATACTCAACTACAAATAAAAAACTAAGGTACCTTATGGCAACTGTTCCTACATGCTTCATTTATTTATGTACCCTAATCAATTTGATCAATTGTATTAATCAATTAGCCCTTTTTTTAATGGATCATATGCCATACGGAATATGTCTTTTATTCAGGTTTAGGAGTATTCTTTGGGCATGTGTACAAAGCATCCAGAATATGCATTGCATTTAGGGGTTCTGCATCATTTTGCAACACAAGGCCTCTGGTTTGTTAATGTTCAGCTTTGCATACTGTACACAAATCCAGTTCCCAAGAGTTTGCAAATGTGGGGTTAAGACTAACACACCTGTTTTTAGACATTATAAAAGACTTGGATATTGACAAAGTTTTGGATGTGCAAATATCACATCCCTAACATTATAAAGGGGATGAAATGCAAGCCATGTTCACATGGTCAAATAAATATGCCACTAATGGAACCAACTTTTGACATTAATCATAGTGTGCATCACTGCATATAAACATGACTACAGTGGTTTTATATAGTAGTAGTGGTAGTAGTAGTAGTAGTAGTAGTAGTAGTAGTAGCAGCATAGTACATAGTGGTCTTCATTTTCATTACCCATGATGAGGCAAACAAAACATAGGGGTTTATTTTGTGCAGGTCAGTGTTAAATATTAATCCCTAAACAACAAAAAGATGAACAGGGGCTTATTTGTCCAGTGTCTCTCTCAGTGTCTTTGGTGAGATTTCAGTCCTCTTGTACCATCGCTTCTCACCACCTCATCATGTGTTTAATCTGTCTTAATCTAGTCATTTTCAGAGAGGATTATCCTGTTGACTGAGGGAGAGGTGACAGCACTGTGACTTCCACTGAGCCCAGTCATACTCTTCCCACTGGACTCACTAAGCATGCCTGTAAGAAATGCTAAATGCATTGTCTATGTGTGACCTCACAGTTGCATTATTGCCATGTGCATGAATGTGAGTTTGAATATGGTAAAATTTATTTGAGGTAAGTGAAATCTTGTGCAAAGATGTCTGCCTTTGCATCTGCATCTCTCTGACCTTTAGCACTCCTTCAGTGATAGAGAAGAAGCAGTGTGTTGACAGAGTGGGTCTTAAGCTGTCAACTAGGGCTAATAACGTGTGGTCTATGGCCATTTCCTGGTCCTCTATCCTGGTCTCAGCCCGTTGTCATAGACCTAATCCAGTCAACCTCCACCATAATGCTGTAATTACAATCCTTAAGCTGGTGCCTCCTTCCCCTGGGCACAGCCCACATCTTTAGTGGCTGGAAACCCCACTTTCATTAGCTTCTCACTTTTACCTAGAGCCTCCTCTAATGCCAATGCTCCCAAAGTGGACCCTCAGGTTTGTAGAAGTTCTGGGCAAAAAACCATCACCCACAGGAAAACAGCATATTGGGATACGTGAGAATAACAGAGAACTTTGAACAGTACAGCTGATCAGGCTGATCAGTGCTGATATCATGGTTAAGATACAAGGCAATGGATAAAAACAGGAGAATCAGATCAGTTTTTACTGCAGGTAGAATTTCACTGTAGACAATTTAACCCATGACACAGACCGTGATTGACATTTAATAAGTACTGGGTTAACAATGTTGGCAGCTAAAATTACAGATCATTGAAATTCTTCAGACTTTGTGACTTTACACTTTAGCTTGAAAAAGTGGGCTCACTTTGACACAGCACTGTATCACTAACATTCATATTTAGGCTTTTGATCTGGACCCATAGGGGAGAGCAGCAAAAGGATTTCATTTTTGTTGTTTTTTTCCCCTTAACTTTGGCCCTGGCACCTTTAAGCACAATGCATATTCCTCTATAATAAATTCAACAATATAATGATGCTATAACTTTGTGGTTGTGTCAAACTCATCTAAAGCGTCAGTCACTCTAGGTGCACATACGTTAATGTCTCATCCAAACTATTTGAGTTGCAAGACTTCCAAGATGGGAACCCTGCAAATCACTTTGTAAAATGAGGGGTTTCTGTCCATTGAAATGTTTGGAGTTTTAATTGGAAACAGTAACAGGATTTGTTATAACACAAAATTTGTACAATATCATGTAGCAGCATTTCTACATAAAAATAAAGGCCCGTCTCTCTTAATAAAGACCCGTTGCATGCAGCAACTTTGCTAAACAACGGCCCAATATTTGAGAAAATACAGCAATTTCATGTTCTCTACAAGTTTCAGATTCAGTTGGTGGTTGTAAAGTGTTAGAATATTGCTCTGTGTGGATATGATGGGAGTTCACTCAGCAGTAATGTGTGCCTCTACACTTTTTCTTCTTAGTGGGTATAGCATCTGTGTATTTGAGATAATCCACTGTTTATATTAGCTAAGTTCAAGCACAGTATAAAAGCAAACCCGAGCTCACAGATGAACACCACATGCACTATGTGCCAAAGTGAAAGGGATATGTGTGTACATGCATTCACGTACACGTTCATACGTATGTTGCTGAACAGCACCTGGGTTTTCAAACACTTAAACACACACTTCACTCCGCAGTCCTCCACCATGCCCAAGCAGCCCACTCAACCACCAGATTCAATATATTATTCTCTCAATTGGTCCTATTGAGTTTCCCCTGCCGCTCCTAAATGAGTTAGTCCTCAGAGAGCCGGCTGGGAATGAGGGCCTGGCAGCACTGGAATTGCATTTCTGCTGCACTGCGATCTACTTCCCTCAATTTAGTCACCGCTTCATTGCAAACTGCATTTCCCAGAGTGCACTGCTCTGTGCCCTCACTCGATCCCCTTTCCATGAATCACTCCTATTTACTATGACAACAGGGGAGCAGTAGTCCCAACATGTCATGATCTAACTGGGCTTCAATCGCTCCATATTAAGATGGGGGGCAGACACATTTCCCTGCCTTTGTCTTGTCTCTGCTGTGGCTCGGCATCTGTGTGTTTTAAGGTCTCTGCCAGCAGTGGTCAGCTCAATACTAATAAAACCATAATTTACTAGGCCGGGGCTCTGATTGATAGCTCTCTCAAGGCTCTATCGATCAGCCTTTCTCTCATCCGACTGAGCGTCTTTTGTTAGGGGCCAGCCACTTCCTTCCCCCTTGTCTCTTTGCATAAACGTTCCCTCACTGAATAACAGCAGCATTATTGGAATGGATTACAAACAGAGCCATTGACATGCTGTGGATGCGACTTCAGTGCTCTTTAATGCACGGGATAAGCTGTTACATCTACTCCGTTTGTGTTGAAGTTAACTATGTCCTCCAGAGCCCATGATGCAACAGTTCTGAGGTAAAGGCATGGAATAAGGTATGAACTTCTCTGATCTTCCTCCTGTACCCCTGCTGATTCTCATCAATTATAAAGCTTGTAGCTGACTCAGTACCTGACCGTGTGCCCTGATAGTGTGGAACATAAAAGAAGGTTGATCATCAAGATGAAAAATACCTATTTTATTTTCAGAGATCAAAAATTTAGCCAGTAATTTCTCAGTAAATCCTTCATGTATGCAGATTGCATCATGCAGATTCCACACACTCTTTGCAGTTATATTAACTGTCATCATTATGGCTGTGTAAAAATGTGTGTTTCACGTTGCTCTGTCATCCCTCTGCATCATGCTGCTATGTGCCTGTCACCTTCTTTCAGTTAAAGGAGTGACAGTAATTAGCTGTCATGTATGTCAAAACCTCAGCACAGTCATAAATGGCAGAATTACATGAGGTTTATTTGTTGAGAAACAGCAGACATCAGTGGACAGTTAGTTGAATTGGAAACTACATGTTATTGGCTTAAGAAAATGAGAAAACTGGAACCCAGAAACACGTTTCTCAGGTGACTAAACATACTGGGCCTCTTTGAATAATTTACATAATTGGGGTTGGTGGGCTAGAAAGTCTTTCAAGCAGTCAAAAGAAGGGGAATTCTTTACATAAAAGCTTTACATTTATGTCTTTAGGTGGTCTTGATGGAGCTCTGCTGAGACAAGCAAAAGTGAAAGTTAGAAATATCTTAATTTCAATAAATGGAATCAGAAATGGAGAGGATAGCTGTTGAAGCGAAGCACTGAAGCGATAGGACTTCCATCCTTAGGCAGCACTCTCTCCGTCTCATGAATTATCATGAAAAACACGAAGGCAGAGCACCACACTGTAAAAATAGTATACTGTGAAATTTAGTTCACATTTCTGTACTTTTGTAAAATTATACACTTATGTAGCTGGCAAACACAAACAGCAGACAACAGGAGGGTTTCGTGGTAAAGCATGGAGGTGGATTCGAGTGTCTCTTGCCCCGATTACAGCATTATTTCATTGGTCTAGTACCATAGCACCGTCAATACGAACAAAAAAATGAAAGCTACAAGACAGCGAGTCTGTCAAAAACAGTCAATGTTATAAATAATATCACAAAAGCACAGGCAGGCGTATGCGTACATGTGATGAATTTCAAATTAGAGAAACAACACCGAGCCACAAGCATGCATATCATCAGTCTGTCTGCGTTAGTCGCTGCTGTGACAAACCATCAACCACTGACTGGATGTTCATGAACAGGATAACACAGACATAGACGAAGGGAGGATCCATGTTTCATCAGCTCAGAGTCAGACATAACATGAATTTATTACCAAGATGTAACAATAAAATACACATTGGCTTCTGTTTTAGATTTTCATTTACCATCTCCATGTTGAAACTATATTCTACGTTCAATTTCTCACTTTAATCAGATCAGATAAGTTCGATCTAAATGCAATTACAATAGCTACACATTTATAAGTTTCAATGATGGATGAACAAGAATAAACACCATGCTAGAACAAAATACCATATTTAAGAAATGACTGTAAACATGAGGAAAAGATGAAATACAACAGTTAATTAACCAAGTAAAGTAAAAGTTGATGGCGAAAAGTGGAAAAACCATTCAGCCCTCACTCTGACTCACTAAACTTTTGTAAAGGATCTCTATTTGATTCACAGTGAACTGATTTAGCTCAAGAAATGTGGCCAAAAATAAATAAATCAATAATTGAATTGAAATGACTTTTTCATAAATTTAATTGCTTTAACACATGTGACGATATATTAATAGAACTGAGATATAGCTGGAGAAATTAAACAGTCTCTGAAGTAGCAATGCAATTATAATGCTTCAAACAAATTGGCAGTGACCAATCATATCGCTTGACTATCTGGGGCAGAATGATACTTTTTCAAGCAGAGGCTATCTGTGGAGCCAGAACAGAGGGAAAATTAATTGTTCTGCTACAGAGTGTGTAGAGTGTGGGTGCATGTGTGTTTGTGCCTGTGTCTGAGCATTGTCTATGTCTATTTCTGTCCACACGAACACACTGTACCTGCACATTAAATCCATTGTATGTTACAGTCTGTACAGTATGTATGATTTATTTCTACATGAAGCTTTAGGTAGCATACATACATCTACACATTGCAAAAATCTAAATCTCACCAAGTGTATTTTTCTCATTTCTAGTCAAAATATCTCATCACCCTTAAAATAAAACAATCACCAAAAGAGTAACTTTTAAGTGAGATGTAAAAACTTATTTTTAGACAATAGATCCTAAAAATCTTATTTCAAGAAATCTTACCAAGATAACATTCACTTGTTCCATTTCAGATTTTTTTTTTTTTTTTGCTTAATTCAAGCAAAAAATAATAATCTTGAATTAAGCAAAAGAAAAATGTTGATTTAAGCAGAAAAAAAAAAAAAAAAAAAATCTTGAAATAAGCAAAAAAAATCTGCCAATGGAACAAGTGAAAATGATCTTGGTAAGATTTCTTGAAATAAGATTTTCAAGATCTATTGTCTAAAAATAAGTTCTTACATCTCACAAGTTACTCTTTAAGTGTTTATGTCTTATTTTAAGTGTGATGAGGTATTTTGACTAGAAATGACAAAAATACACTTGGTAAGATTTTGATTTTTGCAGTGCACTTTCTATGTTCTGAATCAGGTTCATGGAGGCTCAGGTTGGGTAGACAGAACCAGCAGAGACCAAAGGGCAACAACCATGGTCTGAAAGTGTCGCCAGTGTGGAAGTCAGTGAAGTGCAAACCGCTGACATGGAGTCCATGTGGCCTGATTTTCTTTATCTCAATCCTCTACCAACTGTACTGGTGTTTGTTTTATTATGATTCCTCTTGAATGCATCGACATAATGTGGACTTTGACAGCTGTGACGGACAGCTGACTGAATGCTGTGTCAGACTTTTGTCTTTATGTTTATTGTCCAACAAAGATTTTTCTTTAGAGTTCTACTGTAGTTGTGGTGAAGAATAACACAATGTTTCCATTAAACTTCCCACACAAGCAGCCTATTACCATAATTTAGGTATGGTATATTAGCTTTGGTGTTGCATTGTATGGTGTGTCAGGTAATCTTCAAATTAAGCAAGTTAGCATGCTAATTATCTTTTGTAATATATTTACTGTTATCAAAACAGAATGCATTAACATTTAGCATGTAGTCAAAATAATTTGGTGTCATTAAACATAAGTTTTACTTGTTATCAACTAGTTAAATGGGTGTTTTCAGTGAGTTAGCAATAACATTAGCTTGTCACGTTTCACATTAAGTCCAAATATGGTCACTTATGTACAAATCCACACACCAATGGGTGATATCACAGTGGTTATATCAATTTATTTCAGACAGTCTAAGTCTGAGTTGATATTTTGTCCAATCATGATCATTGCTAATAATAGTCAAGTGTTTTCATACACCATACAAAGGCCAATGAAAAATCCAATTTTTACACACACAAAACTACTCATCAAAAACACACAAGGAGACGGGGCTTAATCATGGTCCATCAGCCAAACAATCCAACCTATTGAAACACTTGCCCTTCGTCTGAGAGGATCTGTCTGGATGAATCTGTCTCAGTCCTGCTCAAAGCAAATGGGTTTCTAGGAGACCTTTGTCAAAACGTAGAAGTGAATGTGTAGCTGTGTGTATTCGTGTGTCTGTTTGTCTATGAGGGGAATTCTTATAGGTAATGCAAATGGTTGTAACCTTGTGAATTGACTACTTGAGCTGTCAGACAGTCCTTACGTAATGTCACAAGGCATTTCACATTTCCATTAAGAAGGTCCATATTTGTATCTATGTGTTAGAAGGGTCTTCTTGGCTTGGACATTTTCAGTCAGATCACACAGAAGATGCACTGTGCTGCAGTGACCAAACCAAGCAAGCTTAAAGTACCAAGAAACATTACAGTACTCTGGTCTAACAAAGATGATTGTTCTTTAGCCCAAAGGGCCAAACCATGATGAAATCAATGCAATTTTCATGGAGTGGGGTGGCCTGGATATGCTGAACCCATCTACACCCCCCCTCTCTCCCCTCTGTTGCATTAGGCTGTGCAGCTCAGCTCCTCTCCCCTGCAGACAGTGATGGATCTGATTCATTTCAATGGTGGCCTCCAGTGCTCACTCCCATTCGGCTGGCTGACAGTGGCAAACTGGTGCCGGCTCCTCACATATCTGCTTGGCCAACACAGTAGAGGTGGGGGGTGGGCGCTTGTAGCTGCTGGGAGTCTGTGACAACATTTAACTTGTGCTTTTCTTATTTGAGGTTTGCAACTGACCTTAAATTCTTCAATCAATTCAATCTTATCTTTTCTGCACTCTAACTATATTAAAATTGCCTGCAGTTATTTTGTGCCACTTTTTCCAACTACTGGGCTTTTCATTGTAATGGGACTAAAATGCACGATAATGTCTCCTCTTTCTGTTTCACACACTCGCATTAAATTTTACATCTTCCCTACATTGCCTACACCCACTGTCTTATAGCAACTGAGCGAATACCTCTAGATCGTCTCCCTAAATGGACTGAAAATTGAATAACCTTTATGTCATAATATCATTTCTCATCCTTCCACATACAGTACAGAGTAACAGTATTATTATAATAAAATAAAAAAAACACAAAAAAACATGTTTTTCTCCTATTGTTCTAGATGTGTTGGTCTGTGACCTAAGTGTCTGTCTACCTGTCTTCCTACTGGTGAGGCATTAAAGAGGACAGAGGAGTGACTGGACTGAAGCGATAGAACTCAGTGAACCTTGGGGCTGAGCTTTCCCAGGAGGGACATGTGTCCTCTCCCTTAATCTTCAGTGGGTAAGGAGGGAGGGAAGAGAGGTGGAAGGATGAAGTCAGACAGAAAAAAAAGAGAAAGACAAAAAGAGCTGGAAAGGTGGGTTTATAGTCATAACATCCAAAGTAAAATGAGTTGTAATGCAGGAGATGTATTTAAAACCAAAACAGCCTTTTGCAGCCTATTTATGGCAATCACACAAATAGTAAAATACAGACACATTTACAAGTGATGTGCTTGACAATTCCTCTTTAATACACGGCGTGTTTCTGCCATGTTTTGCTCTCCCAAATCCCAAGTTCAGGGAAAATGCACAGTAGAACAAGAAGGAAAAGTAGCACGCAGGGTGTTGGGGAGGTGACGTGTTGTGAAAATAGAGAAGCAAACTGCTCGGAGGTTGAGGGCTAGTAGGGAGGGTGAAGGGCAGAGAGAGGGAGATGGGGGCTCAGCATGGTGCTCTAAACTGACATACAGCCACGGGACACAGGCTCCAATTAGAGTCACGGCAACACTAATCAAACCTGATCTCCAACCTCTGGCTGTGGGGTGAGTAAATTGTGTGTGAATGTGTATGTGCTGGGGTATTCACACAATCCTGAAAAATAGTCATACTGTGCTTTACATTTTACATTTAAAACATTATTTTCTATTTGTTCCCTAAAATACAGCATAATTGGACTGGACTTCCTGCCTTTTCTCCACAAAATGAGAAAGCAAAAAAAACCTTATTCACTATTGTAATCGACATTTCATGAAGACGGAGATCCCTTTGCTTTCAATATTCCTGACTGTTGCCTTGTGACAAATATCCACCTGGCTATAATATATATTCCCTTATCTGGCTATCCTACAGTGTTATTCTGCAAGCCTGTCAATCACAACTCACTGAAGTGCTTCTTAGATATCATATCAAGGCCTACTGTGGGCAAGAAAAATCACACAGAGAATAGGGGGAAATGTGAGATGGTATCACACAACTGACACAGGAAATAGGACTGTTTGAAGATTTGCATAGTGGTGTGGTCGTTTCATAGAGGTCCCTCTCAATCCTCCCAAAAGCTACGAGGGATAGATTACGACCATTTTCCAAGGTAAGTGTAAAGCTACTCATTTATCACTGTGTGCTGTGGAAATACAGTTATCTGTCTTTTTCATTCATTCTGCCACTTCGCAAAGACAAGGCTTTGAAATAGAGCATATACCAGTGTTTGTTGAGTTATACAATGTGTGCTATGTTCTATGGGTGTACACAGAGAGACAAATATACAGCCCGTGTCAGAGTTACGGGACCGTGTGATTAGAATACTAATCATAATATCACTGAATAAGCACACAAAGGCGGACCAATTAAAACTGACTCCTCGTGGTGCCAATTAGTCGCCGGTACATCAGTGTGCTTCCTCCCTCTCTTTTACCTCATTGTGTTTGGCCACCCGCCGGGCCACAATGAGTTGGATCATCCCTCGTTTGTTGCCCTCCACTGACATGGATTTTCGCAGTGTTTCCATGGCATCCTGGTTGGTCTTTCCTAACAATGACTCCCCGTTGACGGCGATGAGTTGGTCGTTGACGTGCAGACGGCCATCCTGCAGACAAACGCCATAAGAAAGTTGAAATCTGGTTCATGGAACTTGCATTAAATTCTCATGATTGTGACTTGTTTCCAGCATGAACAATTTGTACATTATGTAGCTCCTCCTGAGGCTATTTAAAGGAGACTAAAATTAGGTCACATGAACCCTTACTCTGAGAAGAACCCAATAAATACTTGCATTAATTCATCATCTTGTTTCTTTGTTAATTTTCCGGTGAACAAATTTTGTGCAGTGATGCTCTTTACTTATTTTGAACTGTGAAACAAATATTCCACAGAAACATGGCCCCAAGGAAATATTCATGTACAAGCTGAGCCCTTAAACATTAATATTTACATGATGTGATCATTTAAAACAGACACTGAATATCATTTTAATCAAATGTATTTGATGAGTATTGCAGCTTTACTGTATGGTGTTGCTTATCCTAATACACTTCCTATAACTTTTTAAGACCTCATAACTCATTGTGAAGTTGCATTATGAGGGCAATTAAAGAAATATTAGTGAAATCAATCATGACAGTGGTGAAACAGAATTGAGGGTGGAGCTTAATACACTAAAAACAATTATATTTCTACTTGCCTTGCTAGCAGCTCCTCCATTTATTATGGATTTGACAAAGATTCCCAAGTCTGCATGGTTTTCCTTCGAGCGGTTCCCCTTGACGCTGACCCCCAGACCTGCTGAGCCTGAGTCATTCAGAGGAATCTCAAAGGTCATAAACTCTCGAGTGCCATCAGGAGTTAACACCATGTCATCTTCATCTGGTGCCTGGGAATTACACAGACCAGAATGGTATAGCTCATTAAAAAATGATATATTTTTAATTATTATTCTTTTTTATCAAACCTTTATTTTACCAGGTACTGTCCCATTGAGATCTAGATCACTTTTACTAGGGCGACCTGGTCAAGAGGTCAGCAGCACACGCCATGAATGAATACAAGTTTAAAAGAAGGTAATAATAAATAAATAAAAAAACAACAATAATTCAGTAATAACACAAAAAAAAAAATAGTTTTTAAAGTTATTCTTTTTTACATTTTCAATGGCCTTCACTTATAATGTGAAGTAGACTTGAAACATCAGAAAAAGAGAAAAAGTGGAGGGAAATTTCCAACAACTGGTTTATAGGTAATTAAAAAGGCAAGAAACAATTTAGTTTCTTCATCAATCCATGTACTACCATGTTTTCTCACAATGCCACCACAAACAAAAATAAAAACTTTCCCATTTTTGTCTAGTTCATTTATTTACAGATACCTTTACATGGCTGTTATACACCTAGAACTTTAGTAAAAGGAACAAGAAAGGATATCAGAGAATAGCTGAAACAAAAAAAAATGAATGACAGGAAAATAGAATGTAGGCACAAGACAAGATAAAGAGGGGGAAGATGAGGGGTGCAGGAAAAGAAAGCGAATGGATGGCAGGTATGTCACATATCTCAGGGCTGTCATCGCCAATTGGCCGTACTGTCTAGCCAAGCGGTGCTAATTCTTTTCCACCACCATAAGCTCAGTATAAGAACAGTGGGGATAGCAGAGAACTTTGAAAACTCCAGGTAGCAATTTGGTGCTCAAACACCCGTGGCTTCCACTGAACAACACCCCCTTTGAAAGATCATTTTTGACATGTTAACAACACCACCCTCCTTGGTCATGCAATCCATGGACCCGTTATTGAAAATTACAAAAAAAAAAAAAAAAAAAAAAAAAAAAAAAAATATATATATATATATATATATATATATATATATATTTATTTATTTATTTAAATTAATTTTTTTTTTTTTCGTTGTTCGTGGTGCACACAAACTGGTTCATTTCACCTGCCACAGAGGTGTGAGAAGATACTGTCTAACACCCAGTGCAATCAATTCACCTGGAAGATATTCCATCGTCCAACCACCGCACTCTCATTTCTAATCATTTCAACTGGAATCTAGTAAAGAGCTTCTGTAAAGAATAACCAAAGAAATAGCCTTTGTGTATTTTACTTTGAGCTTGCAGCCAAACAGAGGAGGAAAAGAGGTGTGAGAGAAAGCTAATGGTGTAGAGAAAGCACCAGAGGCGTCAAAGAGCCGGCAGCTTCTTTCTTATCTTAACTGCAGAAAAACCTCGTAAGATTTAAGAACGTTTCAAACCCATTTCCGCTCAATGGTTCCATGCTTAGTAGAGTTTTCTGAGCTATAGCCAAAGCATTGTAGTGTTGTAAATGTGCTGAAACCAAACCAAACATACCGTTTTTTCTGAACAGTTTGTTTATGGAGAAAATAAAACACCGCCTCATTCTCTGTACGGCAGAATGTACAAAGCTACTGTACATTCTCTGTAAAGACTTCAATGCATTCCTCTGCGATTGGTCACATTAAGACCCAGTCCTTTGAGAAATTGCTTCATGTTCCTGAGCAACAGTCATTTTCAAAGAAGAAAGTTTCCAATGGAAGCTAAATTATAAACATTGAGAGCAATGCTGTACTACGGTGACTGGCCAGACTCTACTGTACATGCATAATTATTGCCATGGCAGCCAAATCAACATGAACGATACCAGCAGCAGGAGTAATCAATCCCCCCCAAAAAACACTGTAAACCTCTTTAAATAGACTCAATACACATGCATGCATGCATACACACACAGCAGATGGATAGCAGCCAGGTGTGTGCCCTTCACAGCTGCTTGGATAAAGACTGAAGCACAGGAAAGAAGGGAAAGATAGAGCAGAAGGTGTTTCTTTTTTTTTTTGAAGGCTGAGGAGTTATTAGGATGCAGCGGTGCGTTCAGGTGGAGGCTCTTTTCAACACCCTCTGACTGAGCCCCTATTCTCCAGACGGCCCTCCTATCTGCCCCCTTTTCTTTCTCTCTGCTTTTCTCCTCCTGCTCTCAGAATGGCCGTACACCTGTCTGTACAACTTTCCAACTGGGCTTTGTCCGTCAGTGGACCCCTTAGTCAATTCAAACCACTGGAATCCATTTCATTGCACTATATTTCAACACCTCCGGTTCCATTACAGAAATTACCGTGTTTTGTCAGGAAATGACCCTTTGCTTTCTCTCAGACAGCTGCGTGAGGCAGATAGGGGACGCAGAAAAAATAACCACTGAAAACAATAACATATCTCTTATCTGGGGTAAATATAACAATGTTTAAGCTAACCATTCTTGTCTGGAGCTTGTAAAGACATCACACTCAAATTTCTAGCAGCTTCAAAAGTTGTTCTTTGAAATAACTTCAATTCAGCTCAGACGTTATTATGAGTTTATTTCCAAATCTATCTAGACTCAAACATTCAATTTCCACTCTGAAAAGAGCTCTCATGGATGAATGGGCATCATCATCAGGGTCAGTCTTCACCTCTAATGAAGACGTTTCATCAAAATAAAATAAATAAATAATTTCTCCACAGAGGCCATAGTATAACAAAAAAATTACTTTGGATGGACTCTTGTCTGAGCGTGTGTGTGTGTGTGTGTGTGTGTGTGCGCTTCCTTCCAAAATGATGACAGAATAACCACCCACTCAGGGCTGTGTTCCGGGAATAGCGGGCCGAGGCAGAGAATGAGAGAGCAGTGTAACATTTTCATCAGACAGGAACAAGCGCCGCTAGCCAAGAATGAGTTTGTCAGGCTGTTTGACAGGCCTCGCTGCTCTGATTCAGCTCAGGCAGAGCTGGAATCAAGCACCTCTGAACGAGAGGAAAGTGCAAGTCAGTTCATTGTTTGATGCTTCATGCACTTATAAAACTACTGACAATAGATGAAGTGATGTAAAACACTGAAAAGGTTGACCCTTCAAATCAGTTTTAAGAAACATGAGGTTAAAGTTTTACACAAAATATGCTCAGGTTATATTTAATGCCTCAGGTTTAACATTTTTCCTCACTTTAAGTTATTTTCTCAATTAACCCATAAAGACCCAAACATCCACCATTGACCAAAATCATCTACTGATCTAAAACAATTAATAGCTGAGCCACTAATCCTAACAATTCATGTAAATAATGTTTTCATGGTCATCAGATATAACCCGTTTGGACGTTCAAAGGCTCCGTGGAAACACTGTCATCTTCTACACCACTGATTCCCCCATAAAACCCATGGAGTTTGATAAATGACAGTGGATGGTTCTGCTTTCTCTGTTTCTTACATAATAACTATCAACATAATCTGAGCTTTTATGGACATTGATATGATCAGTAAATTAAATATAGGAAAATACCAGATTTTTACTTTAAAAAAAAAAAAAGCAAAATATAAAGGATCACTTAAAGGTTAAATAGAGGGGACAAGTCATTTAGGAACTGCCATAAAAGCAGCCCTGGGTCTTTATGGGTTAAGGTCACAAGCAGGAAAACCTCTGATAGCATTAAAAGCCAACTGCAGATGATTCCACTATGTTGCAAACACTTGCCAAGTTTTGTCTAGTCAAGTGCTGAATCATGTATAATTGTAGTAAAGGAATTAAATTAGCCTTGACTGTAATCTCAAATTGCATGTATGTTTTCCACATTTAAGGCCAGACTAAAGTTATCTATATCTGGTGAACCCATTCAGTAAGTGGATGACTACATTGCAGAGCCTTGACCTTCAGTGTCAATCCATCGTGGACTAAGCATGTTTAGTTATAAGTAAAATTTTCCAAATCACTGCAGGTGTAAGAGAACGCTCTTCCTCTGTATGTTCACACATGTTGAATCAAGCTTCTGAATCATTAATTATATGCCACTGGACTATTGTTCAGAAAGTATGGTAGCCTGCAGTGTAAAGACCCCTAAAAGTACAAGTTGCAGCTCTGATTCAAAACCTGCACAGACGAAAAAAAATGAGTGAACTGCTTTAATCAAACAGCTAACTGTAACAACACATAAAACTGCAGCACCAGTCAGTCATATTGTGATATCCAGCCCTCAAACAAACTCTTGGAGGAAAACTGTCATTAACAAAACCACAGCAAATAGGAATCATTCCCTCTGTCATCATCCTTTACATGAATGTGCAGAGGCATTTATTGGCAAATCAGATGATAAACTAAGGACTAGGATGATAATTCTGTGCTGGTTCAATACTTTTTTTTCCTTTATGTGGGCAGTATCATTTTTATTCTTTTTAAATACCTCCAACGTATTGATTTTTAATTAGTAAATGTATGTAAAGTATTGATTTGTTATGAACTGTGCATGAATGTGTATATAATGTATTGCGGTTGAGTATATTTATGTTACTGCGCTGTGCATGAATACGATTCCTGTCATAACATATGTCAAATGTTGACTCCAGAGAGATGACCTGATTGCACGTGATACCATCAATTACTGACAATGATTTTCAATAAACAACTAAAAACAAACACAATGAAACACTTCCAGTTCTAAAATATGTCTGGCCCTCATAGCTGTGAACTATGTCTGATTATGAAAACAGGCCTTGTACATAAAAAAAAAAAAAAAAAAAAGTCAGTCTTTTTTCAGATGCTTCTTGCTTTGTGTGTGTATATATATACTCTTAAAACTGCAGCATAACCACAAATTGTTATCACTGAACTAACCTGTATTTTGCAAATGAGTGCTTTGATTCACAGCTATGCTCAAGCGCTGATCATTGAGGTCAAACCTAACATTAAACCATTTTCCGTAAAGTGGCTGTAATATCTTTGTAATCATTAAGCCAATACCTAGTATTTAGTCACTTGGCTAGCTCATCACAAAAGACGCCCATGTCATCTTCCTTTAGCTCTCGGTGACTCAGCCATGCAGTCACAGTCCATTATACGATTAAGCCCTTTATTAATTAACACAGTTATGGGGTGGCACCCATTCATTACAGTCTATTGTCCTGGCAGGAGGGGCAATGTGAGGCAGCATGTGAGCCGAGACACAAGCAGGTGAACAGAGCAGAGCTGAGAGAGGAAACCATTGCTCATCAGTCTCGCCTAATAGGCCTTTCTGTTTTGTTTCTACCTCGCTTAACTTGTCACATGCTAACGAGGAAGGTGTGCTAGAAGCGTGTGTCGGTAGTAACAGAACAACAGAAAAAGCATGAGTGAGATGCAAGAAGGAGAAATAAAGTGCAAATGAATCACAATTATTTCTATTCACACATAAGTCGGAGTTCTCCACACATCACTGCCTAAAACAATTAACACTGCTGGAAACTTCTTTCCACACTTGGCCCAATTTGGTGACATAAAGGTCATTGGAAATGAATTTAAAAGGACTAAAAGAAATCAGCCATGGGTGTAATTGCAAAAGTGGTGCACCCATGATAAGTATTGTAACACAAATTTCTTTTGGCGGTGTTTCTGCTCGCAGCATTTTCTGACAAAGGGGCAGAATATTAAATACCCTTAAGCTTAAAAACAAAGCGAGTCTTTTTCAGGTACAGTGACAAGAGAAGAGGTGAGCTGTTACACAACACTGAAGGGTGTGATGCAAACAGTTGGCACAGACAGGTTCTAAGTGTTGGTGAATGTTGCATGTTCTTCACCGTCCAATGCAGCATATTATGACACAGAGGTGACAAACTGGGACTCTTAGCCTTTGGGGATTTTGTAATGAGAAAGCTCATCTGAGTCATTAGCAGCACAAAGTCTGCTTCGAAAAAGGCATCTGAGGCCAGATCTATCTACATCACTGCAAATGTTGTGTGACTACTGGCTCCGATTGAATCTCACTGAGAGAGACCGAAATACACTCACAGTCACAGCTGCAATTCAGTAGGCTATTACATCTAATCAAAGAGAATATAAAAGAATAAAAGTTGACTCTCTTTGTATGTGCACTTGGTAACAGGGAATGTTTGCGATGGTGTTGCAGCAGAACCAAAGCGTAGAGCCACATCATGAAGCAGATGCCTCTCATTTCAAGCTAATGGTGGATAAAAAGCGCTTTGTCCAACTGCACATACACACTTCAAGCCATTATGTGTTCCGGAAACAGACGTTGTATCCCCTTCGGGAGAGTAACTGTGTCGCCATAAGTGGCCTTTAACTACCTTGTTTATCGGCATAGCACAATGCTGTGGTGCACCCTCCCGTTCGGTGCACTGACAGCAAGCATAATTATGGGAACAGCTGCTGAAAAGTGCTAAACGAAAACAGGTGGTGTCGACGAGACACGTTCAGAAATCGTTAACCAGGCTGGCATTGTCTTCAACCACGCTTGGCAGCATTAGCTTTAATTACGACAGAGCATGTTTCTGAACTCTGATCAGAAAAACCTTTCTATAGGAGCCAAATTAATAATGCATGGAGGACTCCTCAGCACTCTTGAAGCTGAAGGTGTCAGTGATAAATAAAAGGAAAAAGATGATGAAGTGGAGCAGAAAGGGACGAGAAGATGCAATGTGAGTGGTTCTGCTAAATGTCAGGGAGCTACAGCAAAGTATGAATTCTATAAGGCTTTTAGCAGACAGTTTGGATAAAGTGTCCTCAAAAGCTTGAATGCTCTTTGGATATTTGATGCCATGGTAACACACTGGACCCCTTACCTACTGGATCACAGTGCCCTGTCATTTCCAAGCCATTTTTAGGGAAGAAGTAGAAGAGAAATTGACCTCCAAGATGCATCTGCCGCTGTCAAACTGTTCTGAGGAGCTCTATAAAGTCATAGATGCCCTGACTGATTGCAGGTTGCCAAAGCACATCTCTGCACCACTCATTTCAAAGGCCTTTAGAGCAATTCCTGTAATTTGACTTCACCTGAGTTCTATTTTCAGAATGCATTTACGCAGTATGGGTCGGCTATTTCAGGACATTTGTAATGGTAGAGCAATTTGCTGATTACAGCCACTTAGATTATCAAAGCTGCTCTGTTTTGAAGTTATATCATAGAATATGCCTGACAACTCATTACTGAAAAAGTCTGGCTACTGGCGAAAAGGTGACAGTGCCTTAAATCACCAGCTTGACCCATAAAGAATGACTCATCTCTTTATTTTTTTCTTTATTTGCCAGTTTTTTGTAAGGTAAAATATTTGGCTCGCTAACCTACTGCACTGTACGTAAATAAACATTTTAAAGAGAGACTACCAAAAAAAAAGCAAAGTGTATGAAGCACTTTACTTTATTGTCCACACAAAGTTGGAGCAAATTACACCATCCTTATAGTGAAGATAAAGCATTAGTCAAAGAGACATCTAATTATATTAACACCAATGATGTCCTTTTTGGCATGACTGTAGATATTGCACAGTTTTAGCTTTATTACATCTTCAGTGCTGCACCCAGAAAAGCCTTATCACAGTCCACCTGCTGCTGTGCATAAGGCCTTTAATAACTGTGTTGTGTTTGCAAGAGGAGGAGGCAGACGTAAACAGATCCTCACCTTTCGTTTTCTCAGATTTTACAGTATTTTTCAGTGTAAATGTTTTACTTTGTCAAGCACTGAATTAAATCCATCCAAAACTGTAGAAGACTTGAGTTCTTTACTGAGAAGTAGATGGAAGAATGAGAGGTAGGCGTGAACCTGTCTCTCTCCATGAATCTGTGTACCATTTAGTTGCCTCCAAAGACAGGGGATTGCTCTTTGTTTGCCTTGTATCAATTCATTTCTCCCTCTACCGACTCTGCAAATGGATCAGAGCGGGAAGGAAATCAATACAGCTTCATAGGTCTGTTCTTGTTTTCCAACTTTAATACGGTCAGCTCATGAATGGTAACCTTGCTGTACTGTAGGCACCACACCAAGTGCTAGCTGCTTCTGCGTGAGGAGAGACTATGAAAAAACAACAATTTTACAGACTTGTATAAATAGGATTACTCCAGCTAAAGCAAACAGAGCAGTTCTGAATAGTTCAATTACAGTCCAGTGGTAAAAACAAGACAGGGAGATTTCTAAACCAGGCCACCGTGGTTGGCACTTATGAAACAGGCCATTAATCTGCTATAATTGTCAGCAATACTGTCACATTTGTCTAGTGCGTCCCATGCATTCACACGAGCCATAAATTTGGCTGTCACATCAATCAGAGGCCAGAATTAATTGTGCAATTAAGATTCTCATTGCTTGGCAGATATAGCTACTAATGGATCAGTGACAAGTGTGATATGATCATAAAGAGGGGATTTTAATGTACTGTTTAATTGCACTTATGTGGTCCGCAGTGTTGTAACAAGATCCACAAGCCTATTTGTTCTCCACAGACCATAAAACTATTGGACATAAAACAAAAAAAAAATACTGTTGGCATAATGGAGGTCTAATGATGATCACTGGTGATAATCAAGTCCATATTATGTGACACATTTGACATTAGTTTTAGCATGAAAAAATACCTACAGTTTATATATTCATGTGTATACTGTATGTTAGTAAGAAACTAAATTTTGTTTATCTTTTTCATTTTTATGCAACTGATGAGACCATTTTTACATGGACGATGATATTCTACTAAGAACTGGACTAAAGATCAGAGGAGAACGGCCTAATCACAAAGAATTTTCAATTAGAATGAGAGGGTTGGTGTAAATCCTATCCGTTACCTAAGAAAATAACAGCCATGTAAATACTTGATCTGATCGTTTTTCTGTCTTCTGCTCATGCTTGACCCATGTGGTGGTAACTTACTGGAAGGCCAAGAGACAGATTTACAGGCGGGACAGAAACATGGCAGCAGTTACAGTAAATATAACTGGTCTGTGACCGATACAATTTTTTTGTTGTAGATTGCCGAGTTTCATTCAGTTTTGAGATGTCAGCGAGCTTACACAACCATTAAAACCGATAACGGAGTAATCAGTTAATTGTAATAAGATCGAACGTGTTCACATGCACCTCAGAAATGTGATAATTGAAAACCCCTGGTTTACATGATTCAGTCCATTAATGGATTTCTTTTGGTGATGGGTGACTTGAACTTCCTACTATGGAGCCTGATTCCATGTACAGCAATACTCCGATCATTATCCGATTTTCTGTCAGATGTTGTCAGATTATTTAAGTGACCATTTAAAACACAGGTGTCAAACATGCGGCCCGGATGCCAAATCAGGCTCGCCAAAGGGTCCAATCTGGCCCGTAGGATGAATTTGTGAAATGCAAAAATTACACTGAAGATATTAATCAATAGTGTAAAAATCATTTTATTTCAGGTTCTACACATACACATATAAATCAATTAGATCTCAATTGGGTCAGACCAGAAAAATACTGTCACAATAACCTATAAATAATGACAAGTGCAGATTTTATCTTTGTTTTAGTGTAAAAACATAAAATTACATGAAAATGTTTACATTAACAAACTATCCTTTTACAAAAAATGTGAATAACCTGAACAAATATGAACAACGTGAAATGTCTTGAGAAAAGTAAATGCAATTTTATCAATATTATACCTGTTACTAAATGTTTTGTGTATTTGTAATGTAAGTTGTAATGCACATGCGTAAATGATAAACTGAGGCAGAATATTGTTAAAACTGCACTTGCTTTTCTTAAGACATTTCAAGTTGTTCACGTTATTCCGATTTTTAAGGAAACAATGTTGATATAAACATTATCATAATGTAATTTTACTTTTTTCACTGGTGTTACTTTACTGGTCCGGCCCATTTGAGATCATATTGGGGTGAATGTGGCCCCTGAACTAAAAAGAGTTTGACACCCCTGATCTAAACTGTTTTATCAGGTAACAGAGGTTATTGGATTCTGAGAAATCAGATTAACACACCTGGATTTCTTCCAAATACTCCGATGTCTTTCTGCATGTATACAGGTTAATCTGATTTATTTCGTTCTTTTACGTCTGCGCATGTGTAAACACAATGAAAATCACAGTTATGTAGTCAAATACAAGTGGAAGACAACAGGAAGTTTAAGTCTACCATCACTACGTACATATGTACTCTGAAAGAAATCCGATAATGGACTAGATCGGCTATTAAGTGCATGTAAACATGTTAGATCTGATTATTACAATTATCCGATTACTCCCAGTTATCGGACTTTTATGGTCATGCAAACAGGTTCATTGTCTTCTGCTCACGTTCGTCACATTTTCTACACTTTTCGTGTTTTTTTTTTTTCAACACATGCACAGATGTAGAAGAACAAAATAAATCAGATTAACGGGTATACATGTATGATGATATCAGCATAATTGGGGAAAAATCCAGGTGTGTTAATCTGATTTCTCATAATCAGATTACTGTTGTTATGTGATAAAACAGATTGGAATATGCTGTTTACATGATCACTAATTATCTGATAATGCAGAAATCAGATAATGATCAATGTATTAGTGTGAATGTAAATTTGCTCAATGTCTCAATATTCAAAGTCAAAGACTTTTGATGAGGACAAAACACAGAGTGGAATCATCAATTTTCCAAACTGTTCAGTCCTTGTGAAGGTTGTGGGAGTTTCAGTGTGCCTTGGATGTGTCGCCTGTTCATCACAGGGCTGAATATACAGACGGACAACCATTCACACCTATAGATGATTCAGATTGACCAGTGAACCTGTTAAGGTGCATGTCTGTGGCTGGTGGGAGGAGAACCGAGAGAACCCACTCAGACATGGTCAATACTGGTCAGGGCTGGAATTGAACCAAACTACTGTCCAACAGTCTAAATACTTTCAATACAGTTTTCAGGTATTTGTATTCTTCATATTACAATTCATTACATTTGAGCCCCTGTGCATTTTTTGTTTTCGCTCGAAGGAAGACAGCCAGTACAGATATCTTGGTATTTTAACTGATGACTCACTGTCTTTCACCCGTCACATACAGCAACTTTTAAGGAGACTGAAACTAAAATTGGGTTTTTATTTCATGATAAAATCTTGTCTCTCTTTTGAGGCTAAGAAGAGACTTGTTGCTGTCACTTTCATGTCTGTGCTTTATTATGGGGACATTATTTATATGAATGTGTCATCTCAGTGTTTAAATGCCCTTGATATCGTTTATCATGGTGCACTGAGGTTTATTACAGACCTCAAAACTTGGACTCATCATTGTCTTTTATACACTCAAGTTGGATGGACAGATCTTTTTACATGCAGACTGAAGCACTGGTATTCTTTTATCTTTAAATGTATTTAAGGTCTGCTTCCATCATATTTGCTGGTCTACATCTGTTTGAATGACTTAAATACTTACAGTCTCCGGTCCCAGGATCTGTTATCTCTACGAGTTCCAAAAGTCAGGACAGAACTGGGAAAGGAAGCTTTTAAATTTTCTGCTCCTACTGTGAGGAACAACCGACAGAAGGAGATTAAACTAAAGAAATTGGTCTCTTTTAATACATTCAAAGTAATTTTTAAAAAGGATAAATCTGGATGTAGATGTTTTTCTAATTGATTGAATCGAGTTCTGCTTTGACATGCTCATATGGAACATTGTTATACTTTTAGTACCTTTTAAAATAATGGTGATGTTTCATATGTATGTTCTTATCTTGTGTTTTATGTATACTTTTTTACATATATTTTTAGTGTGAATGTATGGCTGTGATTTCTATTTTGTCTAACTTCTGCTGCTGCTGTCTGGACCAGGGCACTCTGGAAAAAGAGATGTTTAAACTCAATGAGCTTTTTTCCTGGTCAAATACTGGTTATAATATAGATATCTTACAAACCTTTTTACATACCTTTACTTGAGCAAATAATGTGTGTACTCTTCCACCTTTTGGATAATGGATTGCATTGTGCTTTACATTTTATTGCTCATTTCATTGCTAGCTGTGTTGGTCAGATACAGCATTGTTCACTTCCTGCTGTTGTTACTTGGCCATCTCTGTATGTCTGCAGACTTTCATATCGGGTGGCCTTTATATACACAGTTTTCTCTCCTCAGGTTGATTCTTTCTTTTGTTGTGTGCACATATGCTCAAATCCAAATCAATATGGCCTTAGCTCTCAAAATATTCAACCCATTTTCAAAGTTAAAACACAATTAGATCAAAAAAGGTTTAAAATACAATATCCTTTTCTGCTGGAAGACTGTTACTTGGGGGACTTTGAGTCCATGTTTAAGGTCAGAGAAAACACAACTCATTAGGCCCGAGCCAAGTAAAGCCAGCGCAGGGCCTATTGAGTCTGCAGTGGGTGCATGCGGATGAAATTGCCAGTGATGCGGTCGCATTTCACCACTCTCACACATATTCACATTCACGGCACTGAGACCTTTCCAACAATGTACATGACATGTGCACAAATCGCATATTTACACCTGCTCAGAATGAATGGGAGTCAATGGGACACGCCCACTCGGGGTCAGTCATGTGTGTGTAAGTGCACGACACCTGACCCCACAGACATGTGGGGTAGCTCGAGAGCTTTCAAATAAGGCCAAATACGTGGTTGCCACGGAAACGGCTATATTGTTCTTGCTGAGATTTTTTTTTTTTTTTTCCTTTCTCCTGCGCTTTGAGCTCAATTTTGACCCCCTGAACATTTACGAAAACTCACCAAAGTTTCCCCAAAATTCAGAAATGTGCAAAATTAAATTTACATATAGGTTTCGTAGATGTCAGTAAAGAAATGTTGCAGCAGCGCCCCCTTGAAAAGTGGAAATGCGTTACGTCAATGGGAGCACGTCCAATGTAAAGTTTGTTGTAGAGCCACGAAAATCGGTACACAGATTCATCATGAGGAGACAAACAAAAATATTATTGTGGCCACGCCCCTAAACCAACCAGAAGTCAGCCATATTGGATTGGAATTTCCAAAATGCTGAGTCAGCGTTTTCGCTGACGTCGTATTTTAACTATCTCTTCCTTGTGTGTTTGGCTGAATGAGCTCAAAATTGGTGTACAGTATCTAGAGAAGTGGGGCATCAAAAGTCAGCCGAATTTTTGGGATCAGTTTTACCGTCCTTGTGCAAGGGGGTCGCAAAATTTGCTAAGTTTTTTCAGAAATTTGCCTTTACAAATCTTGCTTCACTTTGGTCATACAATCACCAATCTGGCTCAAATTTGAATCAGACGTCTATCTCCCAGGCCTACACCTATCTGTTAAAAGAAACTGAAATTTCGCACTACAGCACCCCCTATAATGTTTTTAAAATTTTTTTATTAAAACTGCTTCAGTTCGGACATACGAACACTGATTTGGCTCAAATTTAACTCAGACGTCCATCTCCCAGACCTACACCCATTCATCAGAAAAATTTGAAATTTGGCACTATAGCGCCCCCTACAATTTTACCTTTACAAAAATGACTTCACGTCAGACAAACGAACACCAATTTGGCTCAAATTTGAAACAGTTGTCAATCTCCCAGGCCTACACCCATTTATCAAAAGAAATTGCCATTTTGCTCAATAGTGCCCCCTACAAATTTACCTTTCACCAAAATTGCATCAATTCGGACATACGAACACCGATTTGGCTCAAATTTGACTCAGTGGTACATCTCGCAGGCCTACACCCATTCAATGGAAGAAATTTAATTTTAGCTGCATAGCGCCCCCTACAGATTTACTTATACAAAAATTTCCTTAGTTCGGACATACGAACAATGATTTGCCTCAAATTTGAATCAGTTGTCAATCTCCCAGGCCTACATCCATTCATCAGAAGACATTGAAATTTGGTGCTAGAGCGCCACCTGCTGAACGATGGACATACTTGTACTGGATGTGCCCATGGCGAGGGCCTTCAGATGCCGCTTGCGGCTTTAATTGTCAATGTGACTGCTTAAACACTGTTTAGAAATTGCCTCTGTATATGCATCACAAGTAGATTTTTATCCCTGAACTAGAGTTGCATTTACTGTATCAACTGGCCTTTGTAATGTGTGACAGTTTTATTTGTCTAATTGCACTGTTTGTGTTCTGTGTCTTGGCCAGGTTACCCTTTAGAAAGACATTTAAATCTCAATGAGACTGCGACTCAGTCAAAAAAATAAAACATGTATATATTGTTCATTTATAATAGCAATGGCTTTAGAATGAATGAAAATGATTTGTCAACTTTGGGGAAGCAGACCCGCATACTTTATGTAATAACACTCTGGTGGCCACATATTATATTCCTCTGTATTTGTTTTGCTGTGTCTGCTCCGGGTGGCAACACAACAGGTGAATTACTGTGCAGTTCCATCACTGGTGGCAGGGTATGGATAGGCATTTTTAGTAGAAAGGAGTGCTCTCTCATTTTTGACAGTTGCCACTGCTTGTTGCACATTGAAGCATGACATTTGACTCAGTTATTACAGCAAAAAGGGAACAGGAAACAATCTCCACTTCACAAAGCTGGGAGATGAGGACTTGCATCTGTAAGCACAAACAGTGCTGCACATGGGGAGATAAATGCCGGCAATAAATAAAATCCCCTGGCTAGCTGTGAGAATTTTGCTGTGTATATATATGTGTGTCCCTTTGTTGTTTCTGTGTGGAAATGACAATACTACATATGTATGTAAATGCACGTGGGTTGTCCTGTAACACACCAACACTGTCCGGTCTTGTTGTTTTCTTGTTAGCAGGCAGGTAATTGCATCTGGGGTCATGAATAATGCGATGGGAGCGTGATGACTGGTCTCACTATTTTCTTTGGTTTTTACCCAAATCCAACACCTCCATCTCCATCCATCAACATTTTACATTTTTTTGTTATTTATATTCATGTGATTTCATTCATATTATGAATTTTCACTAAACCATGCCACCTCTTCACATCATCCCCATGTGATGACACAGCTCTGCATGAATTAACCCCCGCAATCCCACATGGGGTAGCCATCTGTCTGGCTCTCTCATCATATATTGAAATACTATTATGAATTTACTTACCACTGATTAAACAATCAAGCTATGGAACTACACAGCATAAAGTTTGGTTTTTTTTTTTTCTTAAAGTTATTGATTAGAACTTCCTCGTGGGACTTGAGGTTTTGAGATGAACTCTGAATCATACTGAACGTACATCTCCACTTGTATCATGGTTCCGGTTTACAGAATATTTCATAAGCTGAAGGCCATGGATTTTATTGTACAACATGACAAAGAACTAAATACCTCGGCTAAGAAAATATTGAGGATGGTGAGGGTTTTAACAGAGAGAAAGTGATATACATAGACTAACTTATTAATGATGTGTCCACAGTTTGCTAACAGTTAAAGCTGCCTTTTTTCCCTAAAGGAACATTTATGAACGGTCTGAAAATGCTTATTGATAAACTAGATAGAGATATGGAAAAAGACAAAGGGAATCATATGCAGAGTCCCACCCTGTGTTGCTGCCATTTAACCTTTTCTTCTGCCTGTCAACTCCGTATTTATTGAGAGCTCCTTCCATTGCTACTGAAAGCATGTCAAAAAGCTTCCTAACTGTGGTAATTAAAGCACAACACAAACATGCTGGGAGGGTAAATTAATTCCTCTGGGGCGCATAGAGTATGCCCCGGCATACAATAACACATCTAAACAAAAGGAAAAGAGCAGGGATTTTCAGTGATGACATTAAACATCACCAAGCAAATGTCAACCAGACAAACAACCTCTCCCACCTATTTTAATCTGTATGGTTAGATCTCTGGGTAGTGTGTGTGAGTGTGTGTGTGTGGGGGTAGGGTGGATGACTATATATGCGTGTCACTCATGATGCGATTTAAAACATCATCACTTTGTCATTGATGGAATTACATGAATGACAGCAAGTGAACACTCCACTACTGTGTGTTTGTGTCCTAAAAACTATAGTATGCAGTATATATTATATACACGTACACACTCACTTATTCATTCAGAGCGTGTGACAGAATAGGCAATTACCTACCATGCTTTTTCGGCATGTTTTATTTGCAATAACTGTCACCAACAGAGCCTTGGCCTCCTTATCGGATTTTTATGAACATACTTGTAAGGATTATTGAGATTTGTGAAAGCACTGCTGGGAAATGTGACGGTATGTAAGAGAATGCAAAAAAAAAAGAAAAGAGAAAAGGGTGAGAAAATACTAATCTGCTAAGGAAAGTGATGAAATATTAACTTCCATTCTCTCACAGCACGTACAAGTTGGTCAAGGGAGTGTAAAAGATGAAAACACAGACATTATTATCAATGTTTCTGTGATGGGTTTTTTTCTCATAACCGTGTGATGCCTGAGGAGTAAAGACAGCATGGTCATCAAAGTTTTAAACGACACTGCTCCTGAGTTAATAGGCCAGTGGCAGACACGTAATTTTCAACATGCCACCCCCACCCCACCTCTGTATCATTCATCTGCTGTCAGGAATGAAGAGAAGCATGAATCAGTTTGTTGCATCCCTCTGGTTTCAGATTTAAGTGTCAGTCGAAGTGATTAAACATGTTGAATAGGCTGAAGGTCACAGTTTGATGTCTGTGCAGGTAGCAGCCAGTAAAAGCATAGACAGGAATTCCATGTAGTTATACAAGATCACATACTTTTAACATCAATCACAGTTGTTTCTATACAATATCAGTGCTTTCAAAACACTTAATACTTTCTCCATATCTGCAGACTGTGCTGTTTGCACTGCTTCAATACAAAAGCATTCAACCAGCGCTACTTCAGAATTCATAAATACAGCAATTTTTGCAGGCATTGTGATACTGTTCAAAACTTTAAGATGTGAAATAAGTTGAGGACACTGCAGATGGGAAAATACAGCATTTTGACAGACAAATGACAGTATATGCTTGAAATAAGACATCAGACAGGTCATTCTGATATTAGGGTAACATTTTGCTCAGTGCAGTTCCTTTTGTTTACAGCCTTGTTGCTTATATTCACACTGGAGTGGGAATGCAGAGCATATTGGAAAAACATTGATGTGGTTGTCAATATCATGGGTATCATGGGCTCTTCATAGAAGAAAGTCTACTCTAGAGTCATTCATCCTAAATGTGACCTGACCATCCTTGCATGCTCTGCAAGAGACTTCCAATCTTCTGCTCAAAATGCAGGTCACTCTGCTAGGGATGGTTGTGGCTAAAAAATTTATTCTCCTAACCTGGAAGTCTACCACTCCACCCACCTTTGGTCATTGGCTCAGCGAGATGTTATCAGTTATTCAAATAGAAGACTGCGCATGCACAAACCCAACAAACAGAACAGATTTGAGAGAATTTGGGGACCCTTCCTATGATGCCTGACTCAATTTTTCACATGGTACTTGCTTTGCTTTCACTACTGCAACTATGTTATTTCAGTAAGTCTATTTATGTAGTTTACAACTGTGTGGCGGCCTGTATGTTTGACTGTTTCTTTGTTGTGGCATGTTTGTACAGTTCTGTAAAGCTAAAAACTGTAAATAAAGTATTAAAAAAATAATTAAGAGAAAGCAAACCAAAACTACAAATGCAGGGAGGCACCACACTCAATATCCAGTGTATCTATAGTATTGTGACTGATAAAGCAACAGATCAAGCTACTGTTTGTGTTACTATTTGTGGATGACTGTTAAGGTAGACCGAAAAACTTATACTAAAGATTTGTCCATCCACAAGTAAAATATCAGTGTATATCCACTAACTGTTGATAACAGGATAGATCAGCATTAAGGCTATACCAGATTTATAATGCTAGTTTCATGTGTTGATGTTTCACATAACACACACAAAGTCAAAAGTGTCTGCAAATTTAGTATTGTATTATAGGATTCTGCCAAAAATGTAAGCACAGAGCTTTCATGAAACAGAGTAAAATCATCAGATTTGCTGTATTTGTTTGGTATAATGTGTCACTGGCTGGTGTCATACAGCATTACGTAAAATATGTATTGTCTGGGCTTTGTAGTTCACTGTTCATTGTGTGACAATAAATCGATAGCTAAGACAGCACGAATCACTCAAATATACTCTTTTGGTAGTTGAAGTGCATTTACACTTGTTTGTGAAGAAAACTATGATAAGTGCGAAAAAAAAAAAAGGTAATAAAAAAAATGTTGAAAAAGCTGAAGTTTAGTCCGGGGTGCAGTGCATTTATAACTGAAGAAGCAGCACTTTACAACAGTAAAATGTGTCTCATGAGGCCATTATTCTACAGGTTGAGCAGCTCCTATGGCGGGGTTAACAGCCCAGGTGCCAGGCTGAGTATTATGGGTAGAAAGGAGGTTGGCACTGGGGGTCTCTGGTCTGCCAAGGTGTTGTGATGCCCGAGCCTGCTGTCAGAGCAGCTGAGTGCAGCCTGGACGAGGGCAGTAGCCTCACCATCTGTTGTGTGACAGCCAAAGTCACCCTGTATATAGACTGTGTCTGAATGGACTATGTGTGCGTCTGAGTGTTTCAATGCAGGAAATGCGTGCCAGTATGTGTTCTATGTCTGCTTCTGGACATCACTTGCTTTATACAGTGAATGCGATGAGTATATGTACAAATGTATATGAATGAGCAGCACACGGCTGCACTGACATCTTTTCACAAACCCAAAAGAATTAAACATACTAGTCAAAGGAAGCTGAGGGATTTTAAGTACATTAGTGGAATATTTCATGCACTTGTTTATGTATTTCAGTTAATTATTTGTTGATAAATATATAAATGTTCAAGTGTAACAGTAAATACAGATATTTCTTTGTTCTAAATAAGGGCTGTCACACTCATTTTAGTTCAGGGGCCACATTCAGCCCAATTTGATCTCAAGCGGGCCAAACTATTAAAAAAATGGCATAATAACCTATAAATAATGGCAAATCCAAGTTTTACTCTTTGTTTTAGAGCAATGAAAAACCTTAAATGATGAAAACATTTACACTGACAAACTATCCTTTCACAAAAAGATGTAAATAACCAGAAAAAAAAAAGAATTTTCAGTGCAATTTTAACAATATTATGACTCAACTTATGATGTGTACATATGCATTACAATGTTACACAAATGTTTGGTAACAGGCGTAATACTGCTAATATTTCGAAGTTTGGAATTTGGAACTAAAATAAGAATAATTTCTACAATATTATGTGTCAGCTTATTATTACAACTTATGGATTGGATCTACAAATACACAAAACATTTAGTAACAGCCAGAATATTGTTAAAACTGCACTTCATTTTCAGGTTGTTCAAATTTTATTTTTAAAGAGTTATTATGCTAATATTTTACTTGAGATCACATTGGTCTGAATGTGGCCCCTGAACTAAAATCATGCCACGGGCCAGATTGGAATCTTTGCATGGCCGGTTTTGGCCCACGGGCAGCATGTTTGACACCTGTGTTCTAAAGGGATAAAAAAAGAAATCCTGGCACTAACCACTTCTCTGGGAAGCAGGGAGTCTTCTTGACGAATCACTAACAGGTTCACGATCCCACCCATGGGCGTAGCTCGAAGCAGAGCAACCACCTCTTCTTGGCTCTTACCATTTAGATCCACTCCACTGACCTGCAAACACACATAGGCATATGCAAGTAGTCATACGCTAATGAAGTCTTGATAAATGAGTAGGTAGACATATATATGTGACATATAGTATGTACGCACATACACACAAAACAAAGACCAAATATGCTTATGTAATTACATGGGAGTCTATGGCCTTCATGTAACCTTTATGCAGATTACCCTCTGAGCCAGTTAGAGCTGGAATTAAGCATCAGTTATTTCCCCCTAAAGCAAGCACTAGCTGATTTTCATGTCAGTGTGATTGATGCATAATCAAAATATTATTCTGCTTAACTACTTTTCCTCAATTCAATGCTACATTTAAATTGTTATAGCCATAAGGAACGTTATGCGTTAGACTCATTTCAACAAAAGCGCTGTAAGATTGAAATCTGGAACAAAGCCATATCAACAAAAGAATAATTAGTCTCTGGAATAACATCCAATTTCAGTGAAGACATAATGGTTAGAGGTTGTTAAGAGGCATTACTCTACCTCGAGCAAGCGATCTCCAGCTTTTAATCGGCCATCTTGGATCGCAGCTCCTCGAGGAAGGATGTTCTTTACATAAATCGGAGCGCTGCCGCCAATCGGGACGTCTCGAGATGTGATGCTGAAGCCGAGACCCTCTGGACCTGAGAAAATTAAACAAAAGGGGACTATTAAATGTAATACTAGAAATGTAATATGATATCTTGCTAATCAGTGTTAATTAGTTCTTATGTGTCCCCTTTCTACAAAGAGGTCAGAGTTCAGAGGTTGGAGTACTTCATTTGTCAGAGGAGGTCCTTGGTCCGACACTAAAGCTGCAAAGACAAGTAATTTTTTTACACCCTGCTACCAAAGACATAACAGTGCTTTTGCTGTTCATTTTTCCATTAATGTGGATGGTTTATGATTCAGAGAAGAGCGAGATTAATAAAATGAGTTAAATCTCCACGAGTTAATGAATATCAGCAACAACATTTTGTATCATGTATTTCACAACAATGCGACTGACAGTATTTTTCTGTAGTATAGAAATGGATGAAATATGCAGTGTATAATTACACAATGTACAGGGTGTCCCAAAAAATGTACACACTTTAAATAATTGTAAAGTAGGTGTTTATTAAAATTCATTTAATTTTCAAAACATAAAAGTATTTACAAACATCATTTTATTGTTTTGTCACCACCTGTTCACAAACTGACGTCCGTTATGGTCCAGACTCTGCTGACAATGCGAAGCAATGGAATTGCACACATCACGAAACAATTCCCTTGGTATTTGCGTGCATTCACGTTTCAATGGCTGCTCTCAATTCAGTGACTGTTGCAGGTCTCATAGTATAGCCTTTGTCTTTTAGGTATCCCCATATAAAAAAAGGTCTAGTGGTTTGAGGTCTGGTGAACGTGGAGGGTATTCAACGAAACCACTCTGTCCAATCCACCTGTTTGGCAAGTTCACCTGACCACACATGACTAGACTTTTTTTATGGGGATACCTAAAAGACAAAGTCTACGCTATGAGACCTGCGACAGTCACTGAATTGAGACAAGCCACTGAACATGAATGCACGCAAATACCAAGGGAATTGTTTGTGATGTGTGCCATTCCATTGCTTCGAGTTGTCAGCAGAGTCTGGATCAGAACGGACGTCAGTTTGAGGACAGGCGGTGACAAAACAGTAAAATGATGTTTGTAAATTATATTATATTTTGAAAATTAAATGAATTTTAATAAACACCTACTTTACAATTATTTAAAGTGTGTATAAATTTTTTGGGACACCCTGTATATAATGTATAGCAAATTATATGATTATGGAAAATGTATTATAATATACAATGTATAATACAGCGTAATATATACTATGGGAGTAATGGAGAGCTTTAAGAATAATTATTTTTGATAGGTGTAATATTTTTTTTTAATGACATGTGGTAAAGGGGTGGGAGTATATATGTTGCAATTCATCCCGCTCCTTTTCAAATATGTTCTTTTTTCTCTGTTTTTCTTTGTTGTTTTTCATTTTAAATGTTGATATTCGTAATAAAAAAAAAATAAACAAAGTAAATGTTTTTGATAATGAAAGTTCAACTTACAAATCAATCTCTGAAAGATCATCTTTTCATTATTATTACACACTGCTCTAATATGAGTAACCACTAAAGAGGGATCAAATGATGTTTCATATTCTGACCTCCTATAGTTCATGCAAACATACTTCCCTCCATCCTGACATTTTGCCGTGGTTTGCCACAAGGGTGTGTCTCACTCATGCTTTTAAGCACACATAATGAAATTTGTCCCAGACTCCAAAAATAGTGTCAATGCTATAAACCAAAATTGAGTGTTTATGATGAGAGCATGTGGAGTGGATAGCCACGCTTGCAAATTATGGTTGGATTAAAGATCAGTTAGAGCCCAGAATAAACAGAAAAAAGATGAACAGTTATGGATTGCAGAATGCATTAACATGCAGCTCAATAGACTTTTTTAAAATGAGAAGCACTATTCTTATATCACCCAAAAAAAAAATTCAAAACTATCTTGCACATGTATTAAAGCTATACCGTATGATGTGGCATTTTTACACTTTTCTTTTGTCATCTTAAAATGCTCCTAATAAGTGTGTGTCAAACTAAAATGTAAAAGAAATCCACCAGGTATTGAAACTCAAAAATGTTTAATTCTCATATATTTCTAATAAAAGTCTGACCAATCATTTTAGTCTGTCCGAATGAAATAATTGGCCGAGCCTGACTGAACCTCCTGTCAATCATCCATTACGGCCGACCAGCATCCGATCCATTATCGCCGTCTCACATCCGATACGTGTACCTCTGAATCTGATGCTGCTTCTCCTGTCACTGACCACAGCCTACTGTCTAGGATATGTTTGGATAGAACTGACATGCACATGTGGAAGGGATTAAATGGATTTATGAACAGAAACGACAACTGAGGGGCACCAACAGGAGTCTGATGAATGAAGGATGGAGATAAAAGTCCGGAAGTCAGCTGTACTGGACTGAACAGGTCTGCATAAAGCTCAGCTTTTATGACGGTGGGACTCATACAGGTACATGTACATGGTGTCACACAATGTAGGATGATAATTGTATGGACTATGAAACTTCAAATGTCCACGGAAAATTCGCGGAGGCCGCGCATTCACAGTGCGCGCGCCCATCCCCTGGGCACTGCAGTGAAGACCCTGACCCAGTACTGCACAGACCAGGTCTACTGATGGAACAGGAGCCGCGGGCCCGCGGCAGGTGGATGATGCATCTGATTACTGAGGGAGGGGTCCGCGGACACGCCAAAACGGACCGGACCTCCACCTCTGCTTCCTCCTCCGTTTCCATCGCGCATCAGGAGAGAGGAGGAGGAGCCTCAGAGCTCAAGCAGCAGGAAGGGGGCGGGGCTTTGGAGGGAGGCGGGTTGTTCATGTTCAAACTTTTACTAAGTGCTGTGAGAAATGCCACATCGGTAGGTATAGCTTTAAATACCATACACTTTTATGAGAGCTTCTCCAACTTTTTGGTACAAGTAGAAGTCAGGAAGTGATTCTAATCAATGCAAACTACATGTAAAGGCAATGAGCTACATGACATACATGGTTTGGATTTAGCAAAGTGAAGTTTGAGTTAAAAAAGCATCCTCAAACAGAAACAGCTAGTGTTTTGAATTGCAGTGATGGAAGGTAAAATTCAACATCTAACAAAACATTTGAGGCACTAACTGTGCAAAGTAATTTGCCTTAGGTTTTAGGGCTGACCTTTAAGGTTCATCAAATGAATATAAATCGCTGGTCTGAAGGAAGAAGGCAAATACAATAACGGATAAATAAGAAGATCTCAGGCCTGACCTTTTCAGCTGACCAGATCTGAATTTGTCAAATAAGAACAAGAAATGGTTTCAAATGTCAGCTGTGGCATGAGGTAAAGTTTAAAAAATTGCATTTGTCACATAATTTTTTAACAGAATATTTAAGGATTCAATAACACTGCTGCTACAAAATGGTATTAGATGAGTCATTAAGAGCGTTTACCAAGATAGATTCCACCATGCATAATCTAGCCATCGGCACTTTTAGCACTCAAGCGGGAATGTCGCATTATATGGTTTCAGTGGGGGCTTTTCTGATGATAACAACAGTGATTAGTATTCATGTCAAAGTAGCTGCTCATTTCACAGTGCTGTCAGCACCTCTGATGGTTCATCATGACCTACTTTTTCCAGTTTGTCTCTCCAGTAGTCTGTCGAACTGTCTGTTGCTTCGTTGACAGCGATTGTGTTGATGAACAAGAAGCGCAAAAGCGGGTAGAGGAGAGGGGTGATGAGGAGGTTGCTGAGAAAGTCAAAAAGTTGAGTTGTTGAGGGTTCTGTGATCTCCCCATCAATGTAGCACAATAACTAAGCAGACAGAAATAGCTGCTGTTGGTGAACATTAAACCTGCAGAGTTTGTCTTCTTGAATTCTAAACTTTTGACACAAGGTATATCAGTACCCTCTACTATCTAAAATTGTCAACCTGTAGATTTCTGCTGTATTCAAAGCCAGATCAGCTTAAGTATCAGTGCCTTTTTTCTGACAATAGGTGTTGTTGTAGGAATAAGTTTATTAATGAGACCCAGTGGTGTAAATAGCTAAGGTATCAGCCTCCGGGGCTGGGAATTGTGGGTTCAAGTCCTGTCTGGGGCATGTGCATCAATAAGTTAAATGTTACTAGTGACATTCACTGTCAATGTGTAAGTTAAGGACATTTCAGACCCTGCATAACAAAGCAAACTTAAACCTAGTGTATGTATGTACACTGGTATGTCTTCACCCATTAAAACATATTTTATTAGTACATTTTGAATGTTATTTTTGATCATGTGTGTTCCAGGTTCCATTCATGTGCTGCTGAAATCAGTTCTTATAATTCATGGTGCCAGTCAGTCAGGTAGATCCTGGCCGTATAACGTGTGCCAGTACCCAACACTAATCCTCATTATAGTCATTTCTCAATACTCATTCTTGTCTGTTCTTTTATTCTCCCGATCTCGTGAAATGTCGTCAATTGAGGCCTAAGTACTGTTCCATTCAAAAGTTTGCACTAGCCAAAATCGGATTGGAATATCTGGACATTGTTCTTGTCTCCCCCTTAAACCAAAGATGCACTGATTGGTGACTCGTGGATTTGGCTCCAAAAATCCTAAAATGCATTTTGTGCTATTGTCAATTTACTCTGGAAGACAACTTGCAATTGTACGTTTTTTCTTTAAGTGAATACTTCTCGGTTATTGTTGTCGTCTTATAGAAATCAGTATACATTTTGAAATAGATAAATGATCATGAATGGGCAATCTTCCAAAAAAAGAAACAACTAAGTAATTATAAAAATCCCTTGACAGTTCAACCTTCAAAGCCCATCGTTAGTGTCAAAGCAAACCTTTTAACTTTTGTAATGATCAAGCTAACCTCTCACAAACGACATCAGGGGGCTGATGGAGGAAATACAACAGAGCCAAGGAGGAAAGTTCACAAACATGCAACCATCCCAATGAAACAGAGACTTGTGTTCTTAGGAAGTCCATTCTCTTGGGCCCTTCTTACCAAGACCGAACTTGCAGAGTTTACAAGTCTGAACTCAGTTTGATATTGAGATACACCTTTTGTGTTGGTGCCACTGTTAAACTCCTCTTTGTCCCAGCATGCACCTTGTCCAGTGACACCCTCCACTCCACTTTTTCCCCAGGTGTCCATTTACCTCTCCCCTGGCCGGCACAAAGCCTAATGAGACGAATCAAACTTCTGCACATTGAAAGATCCCACCATTAACGGTCTCCAATCAGGTAATTAGGAGAAATGCTTCTCTAATAAGCTCGCAGTAATTAACCACTGATGTCTATATTTTGGGTAATAGAAGACCAGGATAAAAGTAATTGTATCCCTTTCTGGATTAGTTGAAATCCTGGCTCCAATAAACCAATTAAACAGCAAACATGAGGAGACGCTGAGGCACATTACAATGACTTAATGGAGTGCATATGTCCTTTTCGACTGCACTATTTGATTAAGGCACTCTTGTTAATTTGCCATGCAAGATCTGCTCCTGCCGCTCGGAACTCAGAGCCACTTAGTCGGACTCCCAACAATTACAAGCAGTCAACAACAAACCTGCTGAAGCCTGTCTTAAAGTACATTAGCGGAGATAAAGTCTGATAATAATCAAATGGAACTGTCAAAATGGATTTCCGAGGCACATTTCTTCAGTGTGTTGGATTTTAGTGCTCAGTTGAATTTGTAACCCAACATCCTTTGGACAGCAATTTATCTCCATTCACAAATGGCTGGAAGTTTACAAGCTGAAAGCATCGATTCTGCTAAGCCCCATTTAAATCATGAACAATAATCTCCAAAGACATTTCTGTCACTCGGATAAGAGCATAGTTTTAGAATTATGACTTGTGGGAATTAGACTGTGAAGCAATGTGGCAAGTGAAAATAAACTAAACTACTGGCACTGGTCTGTTACTGGAGCTCTACCAGCATCTCCCTGGCATGGTTACGCTAAAATGAGAGACTTGCGCAAAGAAAAAAGAAAAAAAAAAAAAGAGTTGAACTCCATCACATAATAAACAAATAAATAGAACTTGTGCATCACCCCACACTATGAAAGAACTCTGCTGGCTTTGCTTGGGGACCTTCATCAAATATATTAGAGGAGCTTGTGACTGCATGTCCCTAGAGAGTGTTGCATTTAGCCTGTGCCGCTGCCCTCACTTGCTGTACTATTCCCCGAAGCTTACTGCTAAGGCCCTGGTGCCAGTTTTCAACTAAACATCTGCTGCCTCCAATAGAAAAAAAAAGGAGCAAAGAGAGTCAGAAAGCACAGCCAAGTCTCCGCAGCACTGGTTCATTTCACAAGCAACTGCTCATTATTTCAAATAAAGATAGTAAGGTGATGAACATGAGATGGAGCCTGGCAGTTCAGCCAGCACAATGGTTGGCTAAAATGTATAACTGCTCTGGTATCAAAAGGTCCATCCAAGTCTACAAACAATCCGACCTCAGCTGGAAGCAGACTGATTGCTGAATCTGAACATTTCAACCACAAGGAGCATGGTGATGTAGCCCGACTGCATCAAACCACAAACCCTGTTTTCAAGACGGACCTCATCTGTGCTTGCTTTTAGCCGACGCTGTTAAATAAAGCCCCAAGGTGAAAAGTGATTTTTATACATTTCTTGAAAGACAGACTTCAATGTCCCTAAATCTATTGTTTACTCTGTAGGAAATGAGTGAACAGAAATAATGAGGAGGCCCTTTGTTTCCCATTTCTTTATGAGGAGTAAGGGGTTTGTTTCAATGGCTCAAAGGTCACAGGGATATTTTTTTTTTTTTACAAATGACAATATTAAAATGTGCAACAAAGATTTTTTTTTTCACTGAAAGATAAATATCAAAAACACATGCATTTAAAATTCTAATACATGACATGACTTGAAATGGATATAGAAAGAAAAATCACCTCATTTCTCAGTAGAACTGGACCTTACATAAACAGGGGTTTTGTAAATCATATCTGATGTAACATGACCGTTCATCAAATGTTTTTCAGCTAAATACCAAAACTCATTAAAAACTTACTCATAACCAGTCAAATAGTCGATATTCACTCATTAAACTGAAAATAAAAGACTAAAAAAAGAAATAAAATATTTTAAAATGATAATTATTATATCTGTATCTTGTGTTTGGTTCAGTATGTCCTTGATGGTCAATCCTAGAATTTATGCTTCTGTCTTAATGCATTGTTAAATCTCTGTATTGGAGAGACTCCATGCTAAAAAAAAAAAAAAGTAATCTTTGAATCTGTAATATTTTCCACTGAGCTTGTTCTCCACAGATAAGAGGAAACTGATGTAATCTGTCAATGAGAATGTTGGAAGAATATGCATGTAAAAAGATGTTCTCATATTCCCAGTCTTGCAGGGAACATTATATCACCATCAGTACTTATGCAGTTACTCTTAATTGCTGCCATCTGCTGAGGTCTGCTGACATTATTCTCATGAAGATGTCTATTAATATGTCAGCTTGTTCTTACCTTTTTTTAGCTGGATGTTGAACCTGCGGCCTTTGTTCTTCAGGAAGAGGTTGGTGGATGGATTTGCACTAACCCTGCGCTGCAGGGTTGGGGAGGGGGCCGATGATGACCTGGAGACTAAGTTATGTGGTAATGTGGCGTAGCGTCTGCCCGGCTCTGGGGTACTCCCTGCCAGAGGGCCCTGGAAGCTACTGAAAAAGGATCTAAATTAAACTGTTTATAAATGCTGTTTGTGAAATAATACAGAGATGGAAATACACTTCTTGTTATTACCATTGATACTTAAAATTTCATTTCATAATCAAACGTAGCTTGTATAGTAACTTAAAATAAAGTTAAATAAATAAATAAATAAAGCCTACTTGTGGCTGAGTTGAGATCCAGATCGGGTTGTCAGCCCCCCTACCAGACTGGACCTGTCCCCCACTTGCTGAGTGTCTTGGCTAAAGCGGACCCTATTGGACTGGGGTGGGCTGAGCTCATTCTGGGCCGACAGCAGGTCGTAGTGCTTCTTCATGGAAGCGGGGACCACATGGAAGAGGATGACCGGAGAGCGCATGGCCTGTCTGAAAATATTCTGGGCTCTGGAAGTGATGCAAAATGAGCAAGAGAAGGGTAAAACGGGGAGGTCATGGAGACAGAAATGAATTAGCTCAAACATGATAAGAGATACATTGCAATAATGGACTATCATAGCTTGGCAGATATAGAAGGATAAGAAAGCTATGTATGTTGAGCAGCGATAGTGAGTGTGGAGGTTAACATGGCTAATCACAAGGCTGCTCACTACACAGCAGGATAGAAAAAATTACATTATCTATAATTACCAGCATCACGACAGGAGAGAAGATAAGCATAGTGACTGGTGAGTGGCCAGTGGAACATTATTGTGTATTCTGCAATACGCCTGTGAAACATTGTATTTGGAGTATTTTTCTCTACAGTGTTGTGATCGTTAGTGTGTGTTTGTGTTTGTGTGTGGTTAGACATGAATGGACAAGAGCTGACTAGACAATCAGAACGCAGATGATGAATCATGCATCAAGGAAGCTTTCCAGACAATGAGGTTCCAAAATAAGCAGACAGACACTTCATTCCTTATACACACACAAACCAACTCTCATGTGGGTTTTGGGGCCAAATAAGCCAAGGCAAGAACTCAACATCATTCCCAGACACAAGAATTGTTTAGTCTGGTTTGCCGGCAGCACTTAGCATATAGATAGGCTGCTAAGAGCGAGCTATCCAGCAGCAGGAGAGGCCAGAGGCACACTGGAAACCTGGATTCCAACAATCCCACCTCCCGTTTCCAAACCCCATCATCATGCCAGTAACACCATTCTATTCAAATGACAACCTCTAAGCTGCTTCCACGTCAATAGATGGCATTTCATTCAAGCAGTGTCACCAAGCCAATGTGCAAATGCCACATTAAGCCTCTTCTTGATGATCTAGCCACTCTGATCTTTATTATTTATTATGGTAATTTACCAAAATCATCACGTGGGCATACAATGGGTGATGACTGGCTGAGTTTGTGTGTACATATGTGTTTGTGTGCACATACAAGTATACAGTGCCATCACTCCAGTAATCAGCCTCCACATGAGCCTGATTGAATAATAAATTACCCCATCAATGCATCATTACATTTGGTTAGATTAAGCGCCTCAAAATATTTACCCATGCAAAACAATCCAAGGAGATTAGACTATCACTTTAAATTGTTGCTTGGTGCACAATCAACAGGGGGAAAAGGGAACGATGAGAGCGAGACAGAGTGAGGGGGGTAGAAGGGGACTAAAGTTTAGCTCCTTCACCTCATTTTCATGCAGAATCAGAAGCATAATATGCATTTGGATGCTGGTGAGGAGTGTGTGTTTGGCAGGGGAGGGTAAGTGCGGAACACTACAAAACATCACTCCCTTGTGGATTTGGTTTGTAAGCCTCTTTCACACAAGAAAAGCCTTGGAAGGAAACCGGGATGTTTACTAATGACAATAGCATCATTTTCTAAAGAAAAAAAAAGACTCTAGACCTTAGTGGCTTTGTACATAGTCTCATGAACATATTAGCATAATGTGGTAAGGTAACCATGACAATCTAGAGTTTTACAAACTGATACAGAGCTTTTCTTATATGTTTTACAATATATGCTTGCATATATTATAGAATATCAAGCATTCATTGTTTGAAAATGAGGAAAAACTGAGGAGTTTCTGAATCTGCTTCTTAATTGCAAAGAGGTCCCAAAGTTTAATTCTGTCAATCATCCTGCAGAGTAGCTCTAAAACCAGCAGTTGCTCTATGTTAAAGATGCAGACAGTTCCGGATGGAGTGATCTGTCCATTCTCTGCATACATTCCGTACGTAATTCTGTCTGTTTTCTGGGAGCTTGCAGATGTGTACCCAGATGGAGAACACGGAGCAGTACCACCGGGAACCATGGAGGCAGTAGGGGTCATGATACCAAAAGTTCAGGAATTGATACTGATACCACTGAAAGTACACAATTCTCGATACCAAATTGGTAGCATGGTTATAAAAAAAAAAAAAAAAAAAAAAAATCAGAAGAACCCATAAACTTAAATACTTTAAGCATATAAATAAATATTGCTGTTGCCTCTAACTCCTTCATCTGTTGCATTGTCAGTCAGTTTACGGCTTTGAATGCACAGACGTGATTGGCTAAGTGGTATCACGTGGGACGGATCTACATACATGTAATTGGTCTGTGCATTTCCTCATCTGCTCTACTGTAAGCTGTGGCAGTTATAATAGAAGTACTCCACCACCAGCTGAAAGTCTGGGTCCCTATGGGACGGCTTCTGGGTCCAGACCCGGACCACGGTCCACCTGTTAGTGGCCGCTGGTATAGTTTCTTATTGTCAACATTTCATATCGGTGGTGGTCCAAACGGGCCAAGCTGTAAAAACTGCGTCGGGCCATCGGACCAGTGCCAATGTCCAGCCCTGTTGATATCGCATATCAGGTGTTTAATGCTGAATAACCAAACTCACCTAGAATTCTTTAAACAGATCTGGGCGCCTGTCTTGAAGATGCTTTGCTAGGTTCGTGTACCCACCCTTCATTTGAATTCCGCGGTGACAGTGTTTACACAGTGGCTTATGCATACCCATGACCAGGTCATGGTCATCAACCTGAAACAACTTTTGGTCCTTTTTTGTCCATTAGATGAGGCAGAGCATTAGCTGCAGCCATGTCCATTCTTTCATGAGTTCCTGTACCTGTCGCATGTGTACTGTGGGTGCGTACAGCCCCCATCCGGAAGAGTAGTAGCCTACGGATGGTATCAGTTCTCACGCAGGCATCGGTTTTGGAGTTTCCGTTTATTAAAAAATGAGTATCGACGATTCTTTTTTCATCATTGTATCGAATAGTATCGTGAGTATCGGTTCTCATGACATCCCTAGGGACCAGTGTTGAGATTTGAAGAGAATAATTTCCACAAATAGCAGTACTTTTCAAAGAGCGACTGTGTGAATTCGTGAAAAAAAAAAATTACCAACATATTTATGACCACTACTCTTCTCAATATCAACATTAGTAAAACCTGCTCTGTCTTCACTATGTTTGTTATTATTATTATTATTATTATTATTATTATTATTATTATTATTATTATTATTATTATTATTATTATTATTACTGACTTTCTTCTTCTAAATAACTTCACTCTTCTTCGTGGTATTTAGCCAGTATGGTAATTAAGAGCGGCGCCCTCTGGTGGATTGATTGAGAAATGCTGATTCCAACGCACTGGATGCATGGAAGTATGAAGGCAGTGACGCTTCACACCATTAGAAACGGACATACCTATTTACATACATAAAGCAAGCACGAATGAGCCTTTAAGATGATTACGTCCATCAGGCTGGGCAGTTAAGGAAGAAAACAGACCAGACCCCTTCTGTTAACTGCCTTCAGAATCCAGCCTCATCCTGCCACACATATACACACATATGCATAGCCCTGTTTCATTTGTGGGGTGATTTCACATACTTAAATTAATTTCCTAATTTCTGCTTTGGTGACAATTTCCTTTTGACATAATACATTGTCTTAACCCTAATCGTCATGAAGACTTACTACATAAACACTGCCTTAATCTAAACCTAAATACAACACCAAAACAACCCTGTGGCCATAAATTTTCATGATTTATGTTAAGAAAGAAGAACTATGTCCCGATAAGGAAGCAGAGACACCACAAATGATTTTGAAAACACATTTACACCTCCATAATGTAAGAATAACAAGGCTACATGCATAGGCGTTGATAAGACTTTACAGCTCAGTGTCACTGTAAATGTGAGAGTAGCCACAATCACTGACTTATATCTATATTCCACTTTAGGAAATTAAGGGGAGCAATGAATCAATAGAAATGAAGCAAGAGAAGCATGTAGGCGGTTTTGGATCAGAGGTTGAAGCGGTGGTGAAGGACTGCAGGTCAGTGAGACCTATTACGGGAAGGCCAATGAGTTGGTGATATTTCTGTTTTATTGTGCAGCTGTGTGGGTGTCACGTCTTCCTGCAGTTTATGCTCCACTTATCAACAGCAACACTATTTACTGGAATAGCACTTAACGCCCAGCCCAGTGGTCTCAATGTGAAATGCACCGCCTTGTGAACAAAGCTTCAAGATAATAATACACAGTGTGTGTCTTAATATTTGGAAGAAACTAAATTATTTTGGTGTTCTGGACAATTGACAAGGAAAAATTAATAAATACTTCTAAAAGTGGAGTAAACATGAGAAAATACAGAAAAATGTGTGGGGGAAAAAAAGTGAATATTACATAGAAACAGGTTTGATGATACCATCAAGAAAGATAAAATGTGGTACTTACTGTTCAAAGCGCAGGTTGCGTATGTCGCCCTGATTAATCTTAACAATACAGTCGTTCTCCTGGAAGAGACGCTCCTGCTCTGCTTTGCCTCCACGCTCTAGACGCTTCACTAACAAGCCCTGAGTCCTGGAAATGACCAAAAACAGCAGCTTAAGATAAAAGATAATTTAACACATTGTGTGTTATTGACACCACATAAACCAATTGATTATATTCCTACAATAACAAGCAGCAAGTTCAAACTCACTTTTATCCTTATATTAATAAAGGTATTGACAGGGTACAGAAGTATATAGTAGGCTTGAACTAAAGTAAAAATCTATTAAAGAATGAAAAATAATCACAATTAAGTAAGTTGAAGTAAATTTTAAAGTTTAATATACTGTTCTTATTATCCATGTTACAGATTTGAGTGGTTTACATAATTGTATGATACCATTTTAATGTAAATGCAAAATCTCAAATCAAACTTTTTTTTCTAAATGTTTGGTTAATATTTATCATATACTTTAAAAAAAAATACTCAAAAACAGACTTCATTCTCAAAAGTAAAGCTGAGCTTCAGAGCACCATGCTGTACAACAGGTCACCAAGAGTTTAGTGTTTGGAAAGGCTTATATAAAACCTGTATTTTCCTGTTGTTAAACCTCTGTCCATCTCTGTGTCATACACAGTCTGTCAGTGGGAGAATGACAGGGCAGTGTCTGACGTAACTCAGACCAACAGTTACAGCAGGAAATCATGTTAGGGCTTCAGAGAAAATGCATCAGTTTCCTTCACCGGAGCTTAAGACGAGCACCTGCAGTAAAATATATAAATACCTGAGCTGTTTCAATGCAGTGCAACCTCAGCAATCCCTTCAAAAAAGCCAACCTTTACCGACAAACCCCACCACACAATCGGAATAAAATACATCAGTGAGCTCCTTAGGGCTTTTGTTAAGCCCTGAGGATAACCACATGCAAAGAGAGCTGATGTACACTCATGTAGCAAAACTACAAACGTCATCTGTCTCTAAGGTGGAACACGCCTGAGGTAGCAGGTAGACTGACTGAGACCTAGCACTTGTTGTCCTTGTACTAACTGTCAGAAAGTTTGGAGGTCTCCTTTTGGGAAATGAGAAATAATGATGAAATATACCCCAACTGAAAGTGTAAGAGATGTAAGAAATATGCTAAATTACACTGCAATCAGCAGCTTGTCCATGGTGATGACTGAAGATGTATGCGTTTCATAATTTTATTTTCATTTACTGGACACATACATAAGTAGAGTAGTACGGTGATGCAGTGGATAGCACTGTCGCCTCACAGCAAAATGGTCCTGGGTTCCATTCCACCACCAGGGTCCTTTCTGTGTGGAGTTTGCATGTTCTCCCCGTGTTTGCATGGGATCTCTCTGGGCACTACAGGTTCCTCCCACCATGCATAAGACAGGCACTAGTAGGTTAATTGGTTAAGCTAAAGTTGCCCATAGGTGTGAATGTGAGATTGATTAGTTGTTCGTTTCTATATGTCAGCGACATGTCCAGGGTGTACCCAACGTTCGCTCATAGGTAGCTGGGATAGGCCCCAGCACCCCCGCGACCCTCCTGAGGATAAAGCAGTTCAAAAGATGACTGGCTGACTGACATATACAAGTGGTCATTTCAATGGTGGCCCTGTTTACTGCAGACACCAAGGACAGACTTGCAGAGCTCTTTTGCATTTCCGCCAAACAGGGCCACTCATAGAACATTGCTCTAATTGGCTGCATAATGTGGACATCCACGCTTACACCACAGACTCATCTCAGCTCCTCACTGGGGGTAAATGGATCAGCATTAAACTGAAATTAAAGATTACAAAAGGCCTTCCTCCGAGTCTGCACTGCTGTTGCCAGGTCAGCTTAAGTGTGTTGAACAGAGAGTAATTGAGGGTAGTGTGGAAATGGACATGATTGTGCTTTATCGCTGTATTCCTTGGCAGCTTGAAAACAAAAAAATGCACATAGAGATTATAGCGTGGACGCAGTCTAATGACTCCTGATCTGTTAGCAGACCCAAGACAGAAGATAAAGCAGTTGTGGTTGATCCCTGATCAGTATTCAAAGCAGCAGCTGGGAGGATTGGGGATAAAGCAGCATCTTTTAGAGATTTGAAGAAGATGATGATTTTGTAAAAGCACTATTATTGTGATGAGTAATGCATCACCACCCCTCAATTCCCTCCCTTCTCACTGATGGGTTTTCTGTAGATACTTATCAGTTACTTGGGGAAAGCAGGAGAGCTAAAGCAAAAACTAAATGGCATCCTCACAGGCTCCAAGTCACTGAATTCATTAAGTCTAAGTATAAGCACAGGCAGTTTGTAGTTAATATATTCTTTGCAGATGAGAGAAAAATAAGTCCTATTTTTTTACTTTCTTTTTTTTTTTTTAACAACACAAGAATCAACATCTTAATACAGAGTTGCTCCATCTTCCAGCTGGGCAGCAGTGCTGAGAAATGGCTTGTAGGAGGCCACCTGCTCTCATCTACTGCCTTTAATCAAATAATAATCCAATCAGGGTGCATTTATGCATGGCAATTATGTCCACAGTTTGTTTACAATAGAAAATGGTCATGGAATGAGATGTTCATTTGTCAAATAATGCATCTGTGAGTGTGCGATGCTTGTACTGCATATGCGACTGTGCACATGGTGTTCAGGGGTAGATCAGCATTTCTTTCACTCTATGTAAAAATGAGACAGAATGGCTCAATGGGAGAACAAGTCTCTCAAGGTTGCTGTATTATGTTCATAAACGGTATGTGTGTGCAGGTATGGATGTGGTGTGAAAAAGTGTGTGCTGAGAATGACATCGTCTCTAAGCTCTCCCCTGCAGCTGTCTCTCCTTCCTGCTTGGATCCAACTTGATGTCAGTGCAGTGAAGCAGAATGTAGGCAGCCTAAGCTGGTGTGCCTGCAGTTTCGTGTTTGCTGTCTGGTTTTGCTGGCTGTCTGACCCCTATGGCCCTGGTCTAGACACTAATGACAGCCCACTGAGTCTAATGCCTCCTGTCCTGCTGTCCTAGCACACAGCACACAGGAAAGAGCTCGGCTAGGCCATTAGCATCATCCAACTGACCAGACGCTAAGTCTTATCATGTCTTGAAGGCTCGGATAGCTATTAGTGCCTTAGTTGATGGAAAAGAAATATACTGGCCAGACTGAATTGCTGTGCTGTGTTGGAAGATGCAGTCTGACCAACAACCACTGACTGAAATCGTAGCCAATGTGGAAGTTTATTAAAGCCTAATATCACTGACAGTGCCTAGATGCTAGCTCCAAAAAATCCTGGTTTAAACTGACCCTATTTTAAAACCAACAACTTCCAGACATACTGATGCATTATAGTCACTATGAAGCTCATGTGGACTGTGATAAGTCTACTGGTGATGCTTTTGTAAACCATTCCTCAGGGAAATAGAGGGTGTACGTCTGTGGGCTTTGATTGACAGATGTGATTGACAGCTCGCATGCCTGCAGAGTCGTAGCATCTTCTTTACCGTTACTTGATTACAACCCAGCCTTAGCATATCTTAGCTTATGTTAGCATTAATAGAGTGTTGCATTACACAGACTGTTGTCTAGCCTGCTAATAAGCCCAACTACACTGAGAATTAGTGAAGTTGGCATTCCTGTTATCACAAATAACAGTGTTTATTCTCATTCAGCATGAAGCTGAAATTCCACAGTAGCATTTGTTGTGGTAGTGCATAGCTTGGCAAGTTTATCCCCTCGATTCTCCCCTGCTCCTCCTCCTTGTCAAAATATGATCATCTCTGGCTCAAAGTCAGTATTTGGAAATGTTAGTTCTAACCAGTGTTTGACATTTTTGTGGATACTTTTACTTCTTTAATACAGTCTTTGTGGTGGGCCTGAAATGAGGGGCAAGGCTAGGATTAAACAAACAAATGATGTTACACTTTTTCTCATTTAAATTGTTCAAATACTTTGATACATTTCTCATTTTTTTGACTCGACGCAATTTAAGAAATATATTCGATTACAGTTTTCCTTAATCAAAGCTTTGTTTCCTCAGTTTTGTTGCCTCTAAACATTGGTTCCTTTGTTCTGTTTCACACAGATGCTTATTGTGATGCACATGACACCAGGATCAACATAAACAACATGAAGTGTCAGAGACGAGGACAAAAAGACAGAAAATTTCTATATGCTCAATTTTCCTCATTGGCATCATCACTTCCTTCTTTAAACTTTTAAGCTTTAACACAAATATTAAAAATATTTGTATTTATTTTTTCAGTTACTTCCATCTTAAGTTGTTTATAAGTTAGGAAGTTGGATCCAAATGTGTTGAAGACTGCAGCGCACATATTGTTTGTAGATGTCATTTGACTTGTTTGCTGTTGTTTATATCTATATATATTTTATACATACTTTCATACTGTTGTTATTTATATAAAGATTTGTTTAATATATCTTTTTACTTTATACTTTTTGTAGTTGTTGCTTCAGGTGGTTCTGAAGTAAAGGAAAATGAAAAAGTTGTTTTTCTTTTTCAGACATGTCTTTATATTTTTTCCACTTTTTTACCTATTCAAATAATTATTTAATGGAATTGAAAAGAAGAAAATAATCATTTGCTGCAGCTCTAAATTTCCTTAGTGAACCTGATCATTAGACATGAATTATTTTCCTGTGACTCATTGTAACAAAGTGTCACAGCTTAAGAGGGAGTCAGTCGTAAAAGGTTAAAGCTAAATATAGTTTCCTGAAACTTGCTTATAAACAGTTATAGGATTAGAGAGCCAAAGAAATGACACGCAGCAATCTTCAATGACAGTCATCCTCTCTACCTCAAATGTCATCCCATTTCATCTCTTCACTCTGTCTTTTCACCTCATTCCCCTGCCTCCTCTTTCCCAACGCTGAGTAGTCACATTCACCTTGGTGGTGTGCCAGTCCCTTAGCGTACAGCATGATTCTGTGTTATACACAAGCTTTTAGTTTGATTACATTTGGCCACTTCCTCTGTCCTCTGTCTTTTTTTTCTTGAATAACCATAAACTAGGATGCATACCTCCTCTTGTCCCCTGTCAGTGACACTCCTCTTTGGTTTAAAATAAGCAAAGGAAGCAGTTTCATTCACCTTCAAGGTACAGGAGACACCATTGTGAATGTGAGGACATACTGTAGCTTAGTCTGAAACATAACAAGGCTTAGAAAAACTCTGTAGTTGAGAGAAAATCTACTTTCATCTCCTCTCCTTCCCACTGGGGGCGTCTGAGCGGTGGGATATGAGTGGTGCTGGGTATGGGCGTGGTGCTTCAGCAGTAAGAATCACTAAAAATGAAAAGAGTACGATGAGAGGGAAACACAGCTGGGAGAATCAGAGTGAGTAAAGCTAGACAGCCTTGAGCAACATAAAAAAAGTGGTGAATAAGTGAGAACTAAGAACACGGAGTCAGAAAAAGTGAGGAAAAATATGAGGGAAATGATGAGTAAAACTAAAAAGAAAAAAAAAGTCCAGAGGGTGTCAAACTGAGAGGATGCTGCAGACATTTTGAGATGGTGAAACTAGCAAGCCACAGTTGCACAATAAGCTGCACTGACTCCCATTTCTTTCATTTCTTTTTCTTTTACCTGAGATCCTGACTGAAAGGCACCACGTGGATTCCCAGGGGCCCTCCTTCATTGGACACTTCGACTGGCTTTAGCATGCTTCTGCAAGACGATGATGGATGAGGCCAAAAGGGGAGGGGAAAGAGGAGATGGGGGAGGCGGGGGGGGGGGGGGGGGACATGCATGAATAAAAAAAAACAGCAATAACAAGAAAATGTAAAAAAGCAGGAAACGGTCAAACATGACGGACTGCCGATGGCATGGACTGGATAGGGGGATCTGCTCGGCCATGGCAGGGGACTCTGTATTGTGTTGTCTAGACAAAGTCATCCATTACAGTCAGACAGGCTTGCAGACCCCTGGGTCGATCAGGGACCCAAATGGAGACTCCAATTAAGTGATTAAGATCAGGTTGTTGTGCTAAAAGAGGACAGATTAATTGAAAAATGCGTGTGTGTGTGTGTGGGGGGGGGGGGGGTAGGAGGAGGTTAATTTGTATGGATAAAGACATAAAGACAAATGAACACAAGTAAACTTTGATGCAGATGGCAGGTGATGATGATGTTGATAGTCTGTGTTTCATTGTTATATGGTAATGTGCACATGTTTAGGGGTTTCATGATTATTTTAATCAATCCTTTTTTGGGGTTATTGTTATACATTACATGACACTACATGGATTCATCTTATGTTATGTGGTCAGGTTTTTGTCTGCTACGTCATTGCAGTGAACATCAATTACATTTTTGTTATGCTAATTCACAGGAAATACTGCCATACAGGTTTTTTTTTTCCTTCTCACGGTCAAGTCTACAGTAACAGAAGAACAAATTGTTTCCATAAAGATTAGAGGTTTCTGTAACAGGTAAAGGTAGGAGCACCACAAGCTAAATTCCATGCTCAGCAATGATGTCTCAAAGCAAAATGAACTGACATTACAGCCTTATGGTTCATGTCTGTCCTGATTATTAACAAAAAATGTCCTTGAGGACAAACAGATGCATGTGCAGATGTACACATGGACAACCCCCCTCAAAAAAATAATGTCGCCAGCTATGGCTGTGTCTGACATGAAGGCATAGAACAAAAAAATCTGCAAAGGCGATTCAAAGAAATGAATTTATATTTTGCATGACCTAGTCCTTTAAAATATACTCAGGGCTGTAAGGCTTTGAGGGACATATGGGAGACCACTTACTCCAAACTCAACACAGGTGGATGTTCCAGTGAGGAGTCAGCTCTTCCTACTGGCTCTATCCGCTCAATCCTCCTTTCTTGTTTCCTTTGCTGTTCTTCCTCCTCCTAAAACAAAGACAATTAAAATAAATTATTAAATGGCTTTTGCAGCAAACTTTAAAAAAAAAAAAAAAATTATATATATATATATATATATATATATATATATATATATATATATATATATATATATATATATATATATATATGTGTGTGTGTCATTTCTATTAGGCTGTGCTTGCACCTTCTCTACTGCCTACATCTCCTCTGGCTTTTAATCCAATTACCTGCAAGAACAACTAAGAGCCTATTCTAAATCAAAAGAGACTTTCAGTATGAACAGATGGGAGCCCTGATGCCACTACAGAAAACATCCCTCCCCATGCAAAAACATCATCAAAACGAGTGACAAAGTGACCCCAGGCCAGGCCTGATCGATTGAACAGGAGCAATCGATCAGGCCTGGCCTGGGGTGTGGCACCACTGTGGGGTCTTTGACAGCAATACAGACAGGTCTAGAGTGAAAGACAGTGGCATTTGTTCATCTCACGCTGTTCATTTCATTTAGTCATCTTCCTGTAGGCCATTAGGCAGCAGAGCTGGGAGGCGTTGGCTTTTACAGACAAACCAGACATCTGAAGACTTAACAAGGCTCTCAAATGAGACAAAGCAGCTTCATGCTCTTCTTAATGGAGGATAAAATCTTTATCTGAGCGCTCTTTATGGTGACGGTAAAGAGCAGAACACTTACATGCAGTGATGACATGCTGCATGTAGAATAGGAACCATGTCTCATATTTAATGAGATGGGGTTCAATTTCAACTACTCTTAATTTGTAAAAGGTTCATTACAGAAAGATGTGGGGAGGTAGTTCAGAAACTAACAATCTGTCAAGACAGGGGGAAAGAATGGACCCAAATGCACATACTGAAGGGAGTAAAACAGATTTATTAACAAAAATCTAATCATAAACATGGATAAATAAAAAAAACCTGATGGTGAGAGCAGTCAGAGTCCGCGGTGAATCTATGGGCTGTGGAATGAGTGACGAGGCAGAATGTTCCAGCACCACACCTGAGCAGAGGAGCCACTTAAATAGGCTCCTGATGGAAATCTGACTCAGGTGTGGTGCTACCAGGTGAAAACAAATGGTTAGAGGGAGGGGTCTGTGGCAACACAAGATGCACCATGACACAAACACATTCAGACCAACAAAGATTTGCAACAAAACAATGGTGAAAAATTCTTGCTTCTGTTGTTATTTTACATTTTTATTGTTTCCTTAATACTAGCATTGCAACTGTAACACAAGATTACATCAGCTTCTCACACCCACACACACTTCCTCCTACATGTTTTTAGATGTCACAGATTGCATATAAAAAAAAGCCCAAACAACTGGCACTTAGAACTAGGGATAATCAGTAAAAAAAAATTAATAAAAGCATTGATCTGATACTTTGGTGTCAATATTGGTTCAAGAACAAAACTGACAGAAATGACATTACATTATTACACTGATTTGACGCAGAGGCACAATGTTAAAGATCCTTCATGTTATGATGAGAGGTTTAAAAATAGTTTAGCTTCATTATATGTTTAAGGATGCATTAGACTGTGACATCTAGGTACAATCATTAATGGGACACAAAATGCGTATGTAATGTTAAGTTAGACAGTGAATAACAACCATTACTATACTCTTCTTGTACTATTGGTACAAGAAGAGTTACTTCAAATGTGGTATTAAACAACAAGGCCTTTTTCATACAAGCACATTACAAGTGGATTCAAGTTGTTTCCGAACTGTTCTTAAGGATCAAAGTTTCTTTAGCTTGAAAGGAGACGTGATGTTAAATTTGCTTCCAATGCTGTTATTAAGTGCTGAACCTTGGGTGTACGTTTCTCTGACTGTGTGTGAGAATGTCACTCTCTAGGTAGGGCACTGTCTCCATGGGAGGGGTCTGCTGAAATGCTTTGTCAGCCACTGCTATCTAACTGCCCTCACCCCTCACCTTTCTCTTTCTTTCACTTCTACTAAAACGTCAAGCATATCCAAATAGGCCTTGTGCCTCTCTATTTTTTTTATGGAAATGGATTCAACCCTTTTCAGAGGCCAGGATATCTTTGATGACACGCAGGGGTGTCACAGCGAGATTCTGTCTTCTATTTATTTATTACAGGTGGGGGGAGACATGGGATGGGGGCATGAAAATTTCATCAGCAGTCTACCCAAAAAGACCTCGATTCACCTTACCTGTCTGTTTTTCTTCTGTAACCGTCCTGAATGAAAATGAGTCAGTCAACCAGTCACCCCCGCCTTTAATTACGTGTCAGCCGAGGTCCCACTTGCCTCGTGGGGTCCATTATTCACAAATCCTTTTATGAAACCCCCCAAGGTTGGCTTTTTTATATTTATATATGCTCTGTACCAAGGACCTGGACACCTGTGGGAATCTGTAAATGAAGATGGGAGGGTGCAGTGCAGAGCAGATGGGTGAAATTGGACAAAAAGAATAAATATAGGACCCTATTAGTATATGCTATAAGGTGAAAAACTGCGAAAAGGAGGCAATGGTGCCATAAATGTTGTCTCATTAAACACTGGAGTGACTGGAGAAGGAAGGTGATTTATTGGAATTAAACTGACAGACAGTATAAGGAACTTTACTGATTGTTGCTCAGAAACAATCTTCTGTCTGACAGTTGGATCCTGTAGGTGTGTTACTTGGTAGCGCTGTTCCATCAGCATCTATTTTATTGTATATATTAATGATAATGAAAAAGAATGTGGTTAATGTGAAGTAGTGAAAACAATGAAGACTCTATAAACAATAAAGATGCTACATCTGTACTCAGTGTCCACATTATACCGTCACTTTTTCACTTTTTCAGTTATAAACAGATATGACACTTTTATAGCTCTTGATTTGACTTCTACTTATGATTGTTCCTATTAAGAGAAACATGACTAATGAGAAGAAGATAAGAATAGGTAAGCTAGGTAAGAATAAGAAAACAAATGAAAAGTAGCTGCTATCTTCCAATCTTTCTGCAACACACAGATGAGCAGAAAGCAGACAGATGTTAATTTACGTACTAATAGTAGTAGACTTTGTTGAGAGAAAATAAGCTGTATTATAAATATTTACTTTCTATCTTACAAAGGCGAGAAGGAAAATTGAGTCCTTTATACATGTATCTGCTATGTCTGATCAGGAAAATGAAGAAATCCTTTGTGTTTGTGGGTTTTGAAATGAAAATCAAATCCCTATTCTATTGTCAGGATGTCTCTTTTTCTGAAAATGTCATGAGAAATCACAGGTACATTTTTAAATGTCTTGATTGAGCTTCTATTTACAATGATGCCTGTCTCATACATCATAATGGGGCAATTTTACCCATGACAATAACAAAATGCACGAAAACAGCATATTATCAACAGTGTGTGCATCAAAAAATGTTGAGGATGTAGATATGGCGAGAAAATTTTTAAAGTACGTACGTAGGAACGTACCAGAACAGAAGCAAAACAAAGGGATATTTTGATTAATTTGTATTGTAAAGAAATAGTGTGAAAACCTGTATTAAGCTGTGAAAAGGATACTGAAGCGGGAGGAATAACAAAGAAACAACATGAATATAAGTGACAAACTGCTTAAAAGATTACAATGGAGGAGAGAAAGGGAAAGTCAGAAGGAATTTTAAATAAAAACAAGAGAACAAAACAGATAAAGGATTAAGGAGAATTGCAGAGTATTGTCTTTAAATCAGCCTCATAGATTACTGTGCATACACGGTGACAGTTTCACTTGTTTCAAGAACTTCCCTTTAGTGTTCCCTTCATACGAGTGCAGTTATCTACCTGGTTTCAACTTAGTCAGATGCTGACTTTTCTGTCAAGGACATATGTGGAACAGTTAAACTACTTTCGATATGGAAGTTGAATCTCACAGCTTTGACAGAATGTGTAATGTTTGTATGAAACGGTGTTAATGTGCTACCCTTGCTACTGTTTCTCCATATCCATAGCAGTACAGTATTTCTCACCCCCGATGAGTGCTGTTATGATCACAACACTTTACAAATGCCCGTCAATTTCCACATAAATAGGAATAAATGACTGACACTTGAGTCTGAATTTATGAGGCAGTGTTTAAGTGGCTGCTGGGGTTCATTAGAGTAAAAAAGAAAACAAAACACACTGATCGAATCAGTGAAGGTCCAGTCTTCTCATTATCTGAGAGTCTGAAGCAGTCTGTGTTTTAATACATAGTGATTTGTATGACGAAGACAAAGGGTGGATGCTAACTGAGTGTTAAATCAGTACGATCATGGGTTATGGCTGCCTGTCTGCCATTGCTTTTTTTTTGTTTGTTTGTTTGTTTGTTTGTTTTCCTGTAGAGTCACTTACAGATACTGGTAAGTGAAGGTTATGTCTTTTTAGATTTGTATCTCAAATGAAGTTCCTTATTTGGGCTCACTCCATATATGACTCATCTATATATACCCATAAACACCCATAAAACAGTCACCAGCAACCAAAACATTCTACTGGTCTTAAATGTTAAATACCTGTTGATCCATGAATCCTAACAATGCATGCAAATAATTGGTGTAAAATGTATTTTGTCATCTTTCATGGTCATCAGATATGACCCATTTGGGCATTCAGAGACTCTGTAGTGAACATGGAAAAACTGTCATCGTCTACAACATTGATTCACCACTAAAACCCATGAAGTTGGACCAATGACAGTGGATAGAGACAATTATCTTATGTTCAGTTGATATACTTTCTGAAAAAGTCACTTTTTCTTAAGTTTTCTCTGCTTTTGATATCATATCCCTCAACTTTATTCTGAGCTTTCATGAACAACTATATAATAAATAAATTAAATATAAGAAAATACCTGTTTTTGACAGAAAACATGCAAAATACAGAGGATAATGTTATAATAAATGGTGATAAATCATTTAAGAAAGGTTAAACAGAGAGAAAAAATTAATTTGGAAACTGCCACAAGCACAGCACTGGGTCTTTATGTGTTAAAAAAAAAAAAAAAAAACACATTCAGCATATAAACTGTCTACAAAAGTGAGAAAGCCTTTCCCTCTGTTGGAAGAAAAATCCACCCACACCTTTGTTCCCTCTATTTTCTACACAAACATAGGTGACCTAATCACACTTGACTATTACTGATGGAGTTTCTATGTTAATAATGCCAGGAAGTAAATAAACAAATGTGTAAAAGAAAATGCAACAGAGTGAGCAAGAACAGCGTGAAGAGTCTGTGCACTGTGTGAAACATATTCACATTGTACAGGTCTTGTTAACACACAGCAACACTGATAAACATAAGGAACATGGCAACATTCTTGTCAGTGAAGCTTATTGGTATTATACCTATAGACTCAAAGTAAATAAGGGAAGGGAGCAGGGAAATGACTGTTTACTGTATTTTTGAAAGGGTTGCTTAAGTATCCTCTCTCACACTGTTGACAGGCAGCAGAGTCCTGCCTGAGAAATGACAACGATGGAAACACCAAAACCTACTTTTCATGGAGGTCACTAAAGGTCAAACCTGAATCAACATACTCATGCTTGCTCTTTTACCTAATTTGCTCATTCGACTGTAATGGGAGAGAATTTCTATACAATTTATGCATTTAAATTATATTTAATTTAAAAGTATAGGTGTATTAAGTCACCAGTGAATGCCGTCTATGTCTACCATGCATGGTGTCTGCTGAGTCAGTCCTCTGTTTGAATTCAATAAAACATTTTCTCACATAGACAGCTCTATTGTTGTGGAAGAAGTTACACTAACAAGAACATCAGAAGGTCAGGCTTCACTTTTTTTTATCTGACAGGCACTTCTGTCTCTAAAAACTGTCTCTCAAAATCTCAAAAAACAATCTTTTAACCTGTTTTTCATCATGGCTGCTGACCTCTTGGCCAGGTCACCTTGTAAGAGACACCTCAATCTCAGTGGGACTTTATCCAGTTAAATAAAGGTTAAATTTAGAAGAAAACAAACAAACAAACAAACAAACATGATGGCAACAGTGAACATGCCAAACTCAAAATGTTAGTCATATGGTTAGGTTCACTTTCTATATACAGTCTATATAATTTTTGTTTTTGGGTTCTCTTAAGAGCTAAGTTTCTTCTTTTGGGCTTGTTGCCACAGACATAGTTGCTTGTTACTTTTGCATGATCTGACAGTGCTGCTGGGGATAGAAGTAAAAGCCACTCCTTTATATTGCCAAACCACTTATTTTTTTTGTGCCAATGGCAAATTTGAGCATTGAGTGACAGCAGAGGAGAGCTACAGGCTAAATATACATCCACCTCTTTCTGCCCTTTCCCTCCCCCACTCCTCTCTTCTATGTTCCTCCATAATTCTGAATCTCCCTTTGCTACAGCACTAAAAACCCTCCATCTCTTCCTCCCCTGAGAGCTTTTAGCACCCTGTTGATCCTCTGGTAACCAGTGGAGTGGAGAAGCAACAAGGCTTTTCAAGTCTCTGTGGCATTCATTCATATCTCGCTCTCTCCCATTCACTGTCAGAGCTTCCACCTCTCCCTCTTTCTCTCTTCTTTTTTTTTCTGCAGCAGGAAGAGCTCAGAGACCCTGATCTGTAGCCAAAAAACCCACCAGCCCCCTTTGACAACAAAGAGAGGGGAAAAAAATCCAGGGTTAGGGGTTTGGAAGTCACACAGCAGCAGCATTAGATTACTGAGAATCATATAAGAAAGAGTGAAAGCAGTGAGGGAGAGCTGCAAAGTGCAGAGTCTTGTTGCCTTGAAATGGGCAGATGGGTTGGAATAGTGAGAGGATCAGGGAGAAAGATGCGAATAGGAGGGAGGTAGCAGCTGTCTGGACAGGAGGGGGAACTCTGCACAGACATAAACACCCATTGCTTTTGCTTGAGGGTTGGGACAAAGCGTGTGTTGAGGAGCTGTCAGCCTCCATCAACCGCTGACCTACTGTAAGTGTGTTTGTGTGTGTGTGAGACAGAGAGAGAGAGAGAGAGAGAGAGAGAGAGAGAGAGAGAGAGAGAGAGTGCATGTGCATGTCATGCCATTAGCCACGGGCACGTACAACATGCAGCTGTTAGGGGAAGGGGACAGGGACTCCCTCCTGAGTCCTTCTTTGGCACCAAGAGCGTAACAAGGACAAGTTCAAAGGTCACAGTGAGTGGTGTGTTTTTAGCCACCACCCCTCCTCTGGGGCTGAGGTCCACATCTGTGTGACGGCTTCATGTGTGGAACAGGCCTCCCTGTCAGACAGTGTCACACACTCGCCTTACAATGGGCTGTCTGTGTCGCGCAGAACAATGGAAGTCGAAGAACAACAGAGAAATGTCTGGAAATCAATAACGCGTAGTGTTCTTGTAAAAAAATAAAGGAAACAAGCAATTGAACAAGAGCATTTAACAAAATGGTTGCTGGAATATTTATAAAGACTGCCCTGCCCTCTTGATTTGGCTAAAAATATGAAATATTAGTTTTGCAAGGTGACACACCCCTTATAGAAACATTAAACTAGCCAAAGGTAACAAACGACAGTAACATGTGACAAGAATGCATTTTTGGTGAACAGAGGTGTAGTGCAGACATTTAAAAAAAAAGCAGCAGAGGTGGAGTCTTTTCCTCTACTTTACAAGAGGTTAAGGAGCCATAATTGTACCCTCATTACCTCGAGTTAATGCAGTTCGGCAAAAACACTGTATGAGACAGAAGACCAAGCAGGACTTCAAACAACTGCTGCCTTTCACAATGGCGCTGACATACCAATACAAGCTGCTGGTAATAACTTAATAGTGCTATTAAAGTTCCTTGACCTCCCTAAGCAATTACCAATGCATTTTCCATTTTAACCACAGCCAGAATATCACTGCTTTCAATCAGCAGTTAAAAGAAGCTTTATGACTTTTTCACCTTCATTCAAACAACAGATGATCTTAAGTCTGTAGCCTTCGACTGGATGACAAATCAACATAAGCAGATGGTAAGCCTGCAGTACAACCCAGTCATAGCTGTGTGAAAATTCAACATACGGTTGTCCTTAAAATTATTCATACCCCTGCCATTTTTTATGATTTTTTGTTTTTGTGATGAAATGGAACAACTTTTGTCAAGTTTGTTTGTGACTTATATGTGATACACAAGTGAGGGAATAACCACAAATGATACACAAAAAATACTTTATTTCAGGACTATTTTATTAGTGGATTTCCAAAAAATGCCATGTTCAAAATTATTCATACCTTAAGTCATACCCTAAGTCCATTGTCTTTTCTTAATAGTCAATAGTGTATCCTTTGTTCTTGATGATGGTTCCTGTAAGTGTCCACAGGCTCTCTTATGTCTCCTGTGGGATTTTGGTCCACTCTTCCTAGGCTAAAGCCTACTTGCTTACCCATCACTCTGGACTTTAGCTCCCGCCACAGATTTTCTTTAAGATTTAGATCCTAGCTTTTGGTCATCAGTCCTGCGGTCTGATGAAATAAAGATGGAGTTGTTTGGCCACATGGATGTTAACTACATCTGGAGGAAGCAAGAAGAAGCACACAATCCAAAGAACACAGTCCATCAAGCATGGTGGTGACAATATAATGCTATGTGGTTGCTTTTCTGCTAGTGGCACCGAGAACCTCATCAAGACACAGAGCATCATGACAAAGGAGGATTATATCAACATCCTATATGACAAGTTGAAAGCATCTGCTGAGAAACTTCAGACTGGTCCTGATTGGACGTCCCAGCAAGACAATGACCCCAAGCATACCACCAAGATAGTGCTGTAGTGGTTCAAGGACATGGCCTAGTCAAAGTCCTGACCTAAATCATGTAAAGAATCTGTGGAGGGAGCTGAAGACCAGAGTGATGGGTAGGCGACCATCCAGCCGAACCCAGCTAGAGGCTTTGGCCCAGGAAGAGTGGACCAAAATCCCACAGGAGACATAAGAGAACCTGTGGACACTTACAGGAACCATCATCAAGAACAAAGGCTACACTACTAACCATTAAGAAAGGACAATGGACTTAGTAAACCTAGGGTATGAATAATTTTAAACATGGCGTTTTTTGGAAATCCATTCATAAAATACTCCTGAAATAAAGTATTTCTTCAAGTGTCATTTGTGGTCATTTCCTTACTTGTGTGTCTATATTATCAAAGCCCAGTGGCCTCTGTGTGCGGGCATGCCTGTATGTGTATCTGCTTTATAACTGATAAACTGGACAGAGCTAGCCTTTGCCTTTTGGAGTACTGATGTACAACAGCTTATTGATATGACCAATACTTTTAGTTATTTTTAAAATTACAATGGGCTTACAGGTGGCCTGCAGATGAGTCCATTGACAGCTGCAAACTTGGGGTGGGGGGCTGGATCCAGATCAAGAGAACCACCGGGAAATGATGGAAGAACCAGGTTCGGCTGTGATCACACACTAACAAGGTTGGTCTGGTTCTTACTGTGGCTTGGTTCCACTCTGCCGGCCCCACAGTCAGATACGGCCCATTAACATCCCCCTTCAGACCACCAGCATGGTGACAGACCGTTCTGTGCAGACTCCGATCAAACAGACACCAGCGGATCCGGACACAAAACGGCAGTGAGTCGCAATAAACCATCATGTTCAGTCCTGTGTAAAAGTCTATGGTTCACGTCAATGTCAATACAAAACAAAATGAGGGCCATTCTATTTCTACCTAATCTGTGTGTTACACCTGTAAACTTAGTCAAGTCATCAAGTAATGTGAATGTGATGACGTCATTCAATAATGATGTAAAAGCCCTCTCAAAAAATGGCAGGGGTATGAATAACTTTGACGACAACTGTACATGTAAATTGTTCATGTTACAGAAAATCATCTAGCCCTCATATCCATTACCTCAGAGAAAACTACCATTCAGGCCAAATTAGAAGCCAAAATGGCCTTTGTGATTAGATTGAACATGACTACTGTACCCAGTGACCCAGCCACACCCTGCTACGATCCTTAACCCTTCCTTCACTGCCAGCTATCAGACTCCGATGCCATTACAGCAACCAATATGTCACAATGACAAAGGTTATTGGACACTTATTTACATTTATGGTGGGGATGGAGAAGGATTTTGAAAGGCTGTGCGAAGAAATAAACTGGTTAGTGGATGATGAGCAAGTCATGATGACCCCCTAAATTCTACTCACAAGTTCCCTAAATGGCACTTAATGGTTGTCAGTAGAGGGAAAACAGTTTCTGGGTACTTTTTCATCTTCTTCATTTAGTTATGATATTAAGGACCATGATGATGTAAGCTTATGGTTATTTCAATACGCAGCGATTAGAGATATATGATACTGATGTATGGGGAGATCAGAGGAGTAGAATACAAAGCAGCATACATGTGTGCACCGCATCAGTCCTTCTTTGAATGAATGTTTCATCTGTTTGCAAAACTAGCCAAGCTCCTTGTTGCACTTGAAACAGCAGAACTGGAAGGAAATCAAAGCAGTGTGACTGTAGTGTCTGCCATCCAGTGCTTTGTAGGGGTGTGACACAGAGAAAGACAAGGGGAGGTGCTATGTTGTGTGTTTATGTGCCAAGGGAGAAGCTGAGGTGGTGCCTCTCCTCTGATGAGGACATGTGTTGTCCTTCATATTTCACATGATGCACCCGCGGGTTCCAGGTTTGTTCAAAGGAGGGCATTCAAATGCCAGGTTACATGTGCTGTTTCTTTTGATAAAGAGGAAAGGAAGTCAAATATGGGTTGTTCTTAGTTAAGAAGGTAGGTACTAGAGGTCAGGGTCAAGAGCCTGATTTACTGAACTGGAACTGATCCATTTAAGACAGTAAATTAAGCTGTTACTTTAAGCAATTACACAAAGTCTACAATATATACCATATGTGGTAACATACAAAAACAACACAATAGAAAAGGTTATAAAAGAATACTTAATTTTCACAGGATATAAATCCCTATTCAGACACAACTAGAATGGTCTGTTGACTATGGTGAATAAGGTGCATTCACACAAAATAAGCAAAGTCTGTTTTTTACTTGAATACACTACTTTTACTTTTTTTTTTTTTTTGTACTAATTTACTTAGGATGGGTTCACCACTTATACACAACTGTCAAAAGACAGATAAATGTTTCTTACTGTAGCTGTCTTGCATGTCATCTATCCATTTTTTAGAAGTTACTACATTGAGAAGTTGTCTTTTCAGTGAACATCCACACTATATTGTGACATGAGCGTCCACCTAAAATTATTTTAAAAGTTTGGTTTATCATCACCGGCCCAGTCTCCGTCATCCTTGGCCAGGAAACAGACGGAGGAAAATACAAGGAGGAGACATAAAATGTTGCTTGGAAGATTCAAGATGCACATCATGTCAATCTCCCAATCAGTGACTAAAGACATAGTATGATGAAGTTATGAAATATTGTGGAATGATGGGGGCTGTTTACACTGATATAAAATTGTATCATACATGACTCAGACTGCAATTGTAAATTATGTCATTTCTAATGAAACTCACACAAGTAACAGTAACCAACATTCATTCATTCATCCTCTCATCTTCATCTTATGCTTAATCCTTGAGAGGGTCGCGGGGGTGCTGGAGCCTATCCCAGCTACCTATGGGCAGAGGCGGGGTACATCCTGGTCGTGTCGCCAGACACATATACAGTATATAGACATATATAGAGACGAACAACCAATCACTCTCACATTCACACTTATGGCCAATTTAGATTAACCAGTTAACCTATTAGTGCATGTCTTTGAACTGTGGGAGGAAGCCGGAGTACCTGGAGAGAACCCACAAAAACACGGGGAGAACACACAAACTCTAATGCTAACCACTGCACCACCATGTTGCCCAGTACCCAACATACTGTTACATATTAACTTATTATTAAAAGGATTACCTTTTTGAAAAAGTAAGCTAATATCATTCTATTTTTTAAGTAGCCTATAATAATAAAAATAATAATAATAATAATTCAGTGAGGACACACATCGCCATATTTATATTTATAACTTAGACTGTTTTACTGTATCTTGGATGTTTTACCCCATAGCATAAATATAACAACATACTTTGAACCTTTGAAATTTGAACCTTGCTGGAAATTAATACATAAATCCACATAATTTTCATCACAGGCTTAGTTATTGTATATTTCAGTCCACAACATATACATATTACACCTTCATCTTATGTTATTGCTAAAATTTCTCTCTTAAACATTTGGAACTAACATTCTATATGAGAACAAAAATACAGGCCGTAATAGCGATCACATATAAATGAAATCCAATCCAAATGGGTATATGAATATTTATGAATATTTATTTATGTTTTAATATTTGTAACAACTGAATGAAGTATAGTATTGTGTAATATCCCCAGCTTGCCAGGTTTTATGTTTGTCCCCTACGAAACCACTTAAATCAACAAAGATCTCCAGGTTTTTGTTTTTTTTTTAATATTCATCTCTCCGTGTTTTGTTTTGGAATAATTTGGTTTTTGGCTCAGAAAAGTTGAGTGTGACGCACATTTACTTGAAGCCAATTACAGGGACAGACAGATTCTTAATGCTGTTAAGCAAATTAGATCAAAGATGTGAGGCTGTGTTTATCCACATCAGGATGGTGAGCGGTGGGGGTGGAGACGGACAGCGCTGCTCTGACATTTGGAGAAACAAAAGCCTGTCTCTCTCTCTCTCTCTGCCTTCGTCATTGTCCCTCATTGTTCCTTAAGCAGAGTTTTGGACGTCTTCCTCTCTGTCAGAGGAAGACCTGCAGTGTGTGGAATACATCATCTGCCAGCGCCTGTTTCATATCAGCCAGGACTGATCTATCAATGACACAGCTGCCTTTGCCTTTGCCCACTGTATCGTTAAATTGCACTTTAATTAAATTAGGCCTGCTAATTATGAAGACTTAAATCAATCACCAGGTCAATAACAAAAGCCCAAAGCGGACGGAGAGGCCCGAGACTTTTTCCAAACCTCATCAATAACAGCAGCAACTGGAGCAGACCTCTCCTGTACGAGAAAGCCGGAGGTTCAAACGGGTAGGAATCGCTCACAATTGAGTTATCGTCACCGGCTTTTGTCCAGAGCACTTCAGACTCTTACAAGCTCTGTGAATAATGTCTGAATACAGCAGGACTGTTTCAAAGAGTGAAGGTGCATACAATTTTGCATCAGAATAGCACTTCAAAGGGTGTTTAAGGTAGATTTAGAATGTCTGATGCATAAAAAAAATAATAGTTCAAAAGGGATATTTTGACTTTTGAGACACCTGGCTTAGGTGAGGGGAGGTGATTCTCAACAGATAATCCTGGGGGTTGAGTGTGCAGCCCCGCTGAGCACACGGTCCCAGCTGAATCCTGGGTCTTTACCCATGCATTAAAAGGAGCTCTGTGGTGCTTTTCACAGATTAATCATCATTTTGAGCTTATTAAGTGGGAGGACAGTCTGCTTTCCACTGCTCAGAACGTTTAATCCATCTTTCAAACTGTGAAGGTCAGTGAGCAAACGTTACCCCCGTTGAAATAATAGCAGCTGTTTGAATTTCAATGAGAGCACCCATGGTTCAGATCTGGATTGTAATTAAATACATTTCCTTATTTTAACATTGCATTTTTAGTAGCCACTTCTGTATACTTCACAAGTCAGAATTGAATTGTTATTGAGTAGCAACTACACGCCTTGCATTGCCAGTCTGTTATGTGAGCTATTTAATAATGGTTAGAGCCATCCAAGCATTTTATCTGCAAGTCATAATGGCATCCCAGGAAAAGAACTGCATCTATTCACACAGAAATCTCATCTCAACTTCTACAGAATCTTTTAACATACATGTGACCTCAACCCTAAATCCACAGTACAAGTAAAAACAAAGGAATGAAGAAGAGGGAATGAAGGAGACTGATGTTAAAGTATAAATAATTAAATGGAGAGTAAAAGTCGCACACACAATGCTGTGAGTTATAACAGGAGTGAGTGGTCTATTCCACAGATCATCCAGTGTTTGCTGGTTTGTTTGAGCAGGTGGGGGATAGAGGGTGGAGGGGATGCATGGGTAGCATCATGGGAGTGGTGTAGAGTGGCGTGTGTGTGTGTGTGTGTGTGTGTGTGTGTGTGTGTGCAGGGTGCTCTTTCCATTTCCTTTTAATTGGAAGCTGAAATTCTTGGATAAGGGGGAGACAGAAAGCCATTTGGCCGAGTCTTTGCTCTCAGCCAGGGCTAAATGAAGAGGGCCGTGTAGAGACGAGGGGCCTGTGGAGGGCCAGTAATGAAGAGAGGTCCCCAAAGACTCGAGCAGAGTCACGGCAATCTACTACGCTGAACATCGTGGGGGGGTGTGTGCTTTTGCGAAGGAGGAGGGGGGCTGGCAAGAATCTTCAGAAGGGGAAAGAAAGGACAGTAGAATGAGAGAAAAAGAGGAAAATAAATCAATTGTAAATCATCATCCCAATTTTTAAACATGGTTGTCATTTTTGGATGTGATCGTTCCAAAAGATAGGTATGATCAACACAATACACCAGTAAAAGTTCAAGACAATTGTCCAGCAACGTACAACTGATTACAAACACTGGTGGAGGAAGAATAAGAAGACGACCAAGACGACAAAGAAGACAAAGAAGAGGAAGACAAAGAAGAAGAAGACAGAGAAGAAGATGATGAAAAAGAAGACAAAGAAGATGACAATGCTGAAAAAAAGGATGAAGAAGAAGACAACAAAGAAGACAAAGAAGATGACAGACGAAGAAGAAAAAGAAGACGACATCGTCGAAAAAGAAGATGAAGAAGACTTCGAAGAAGAAGAAGACGACAAGGATGACGAAGACTAAGAAGAAAAAGAAGAAGACGACGACGATGAAGAAGAAAAGAAAGAAAAAAGAGAATAAGAAGACTTGGAAACACATCTACACATTTGAACAACCAAGAAACATAAGTCAACTGACTTCACAGTGGTTGCTATAAGCACCCTTCACGTGGACATCCACCTGCAACACAAATGTTGCTCACGCAAGGTAACAACAGTCACATGTACGTTACATATTAAGTCTCTGTTCATACTTCAACTAAATCACATAAAATCAGCAGGAGGCTCATTTTCTATCCCAATAGACATACATATTGCAGATAAACACCAACAGCCAAGCACCTCCATTTTCCAAATGGAAAAGGCTGTCAGCGTGGTTCTGGTTGAAATCATGGCTACTTGTAGGAGTATCTGAGCATGTTGTGATGGAGCTCTGCAGGGGTGCCATTCTACACAACTGCTCCCACGTTGCATATACTGTACCTAGAGCAGAATGAAGATAAATCCAATGGAAAACAGCTCTGCAGGGAAACACATGGCCCATTACAGTGGTATCACTTCATAGAATGACGTTGTTAATGCTATACAGGCTATTCCAAATTCATTCTGGGCATGAAGCATTCAGAGACAGAGGCAAGGATAATGCAGGTGATTTTGCAAGATATCTGCAAATCTATAAGACTAAAGTTTTGGGGGTTTTTTTGTTTTTTTATCTTTTCCTACAGCTCAGACACCCACTGGAGTGTCTTCATGTCAGTGTGAGTTTCAGAACTTGCCTTTAAAAGGTAGACTGTGACTGGGAAAGTCATGTCCTCAGTGTAAAAGTTTAGTTCATTATCATTGCATGGTACATAAGCTACTGCAGTCAAGCAGGATATAATGTGTCTCCCTCGGGAGTGAATTAATGTGTTGGTGGTTGGTGGTGTTGGTGTGTAACATCCTAAATTTGAGATTTAGCAGCAAGCAGATGCAAAATTCACATTATCCCCATCCTTGTCTAACCCCATAACATGTACCCACAGTTCATATGGACAAGTTTTTGCCCATAACAGCTGTTAGTCATACAATAATAGCAAAGTGCAGTACTATATAGAGCCATATTCTGCAGGTCTTACCATTAAAATCTAGAAATTGACGCATTTTTCCTATACAATGGTAATCTACTACTTAACGGAAATGGTACAAAATCAAGCACAGAGCTATTTCTGACTGAGTCATAATAATAGCTCAGTGGCACAGCACACAGTGGATGGCTACCATGGCTACATCTGTATGAAAGGTCCAGAAATCCACCTTTCTCCTCCTGATTCTCTTCAGATGCTTTCTATTCCTCTTTTTCCTTGGCTCTAAAATAAAACCACCCCATTCCCCTCTGAGTGCATCCAACTGTGACCGTTTTTGTTCCCAGGCCTATGCAAATGAAACGGACCTCTTCGGCCGTGATGGTGAAGCAGCCTGTTTTGTGTTTGTCTGTGTCCCTGAGATGTGGATGTTTACTGTCGGCCAGGGCCTTATTACATTCCTTCTGCAACTTAAAAGCATTGCCCCCCTAATGGGACCTATAAAACAGTGAGAAAAGCCTATTGTGACAATGGACCTCATTGTGTCAGAGTGGACTCATTTGGCACTCTGCACAGAGTGGAAATGTGCGGCATATTAAAACAAAAGCTAGGAGAAAAAGACATGGTGTGAAAGAAGGAAGAAATCAAATATATGGGAGTGAGTGACTTTTCACCGTGGGAAATTGGACAGTGTCAATCAGGTCAGATATAAATAATGCTTGGCTTTTGGTCCCAGTTCTCAGGGAGCTTAGGGAAATATTGGTTCCCCAGAGCTGATACCAATTCTGATCATTATTCATCAAGAACACCAATAACTGATATTTGACGCTGTATACATTTCCAATAAAATTATGAGACATGGTGTGAGAAAATGTCAAAATGCATTTAAGCTGTTAAAGTTATACAAAACTCTAAAGTGTGCTTTTTGAGCTGGAAACAGATTAATTACCTTCGCCAAGGAACTGCAGAGGTTAGGTTTTCATCGGTGTTTGTCTCTTTGTTTGTCTGTTAGCAGGATAACTCAAAAAGTTATGAACGGATTTGGATGAAATTTTAAGGAAATGTTGATACTGGCACAAGGAACAAATGATTACATTTTGGTGGTGATTGGGAGGGGGGGCAGATTTTGATGAAATTTTCAGAAAATGTTGATACTGGCACAAGGAACAAATGATAAAATGTTGGTGGTGATCAGGGGAGGGGGGGGGGCAGACTAATCTGCCTTGGCGGAGGTCTGCGCTCTCTGAATGCTTTTCTAGTTTCTAATAAAGACATCAATGCCGGCTATAATGCACAAAAAAATGGACATAAGAGACTGTGAAATGTATTTTTGGTTCATAAATATTCAGATTATATGTGATTTGCAGAAATATATAGTGGAAAATAACATATTTCTGGAAAATGAATTGCAACCAAGGCTGTTTTTGTCCAGCAAATGTAACAAAGTGTGACTCACTTTAAAACAGAAACATCCTCCACAATATCATCTATGCTCCTACACTTAAGGCCCCCATTTCTACTATCCCTCTACCCAGACATGATCGCCTCTGAGGAAAGTAAAGGGATTTAACTGAAATACGAGAAGTCACAAAACACACAAAATGTTTCTTTGAAAAAACGGTAGGTGTTAAGACCCTGGACCTTCCTCTTCCAGCTTTGTTCTCTGCTGCCCATGTCGGTGTGGCTCCATGCTGGTGGCCTCGTTTTATTCCCTGAAGTCATTATTGTCTTCAGCTAAGGTGCCCCTGCTCCCTGTGATTTGTGGGTAATGAGCTGGCACCCCCCTGCCCGTGTTCAATTATTCTCATTGAGAAAGTGATTTCTCACTCCACGGAGCAAATCGGAGACGCCGAATGCATGAACTCTAATCAAGAATTAACACATTCACAACCAGCAGTGCGGAGAGACCCTGACACTGTAGAGATCCTGTAGATGTGGACAGAAAAACAGGATAAAGCATGTAACTGTGGGGTCTTTTTTTTTCACCTGTCCCTGTTAATTTGTGTTCTCAGTGCTTTGAGGAGCGGAAAAAAAATGTCTAAAATAAATTTAAGCCCATGTTTACAAATGAAGCATAGACAGGCTGCTGACGGTGTGTTTGCAAAGATGAGGCAGATATGTGAGAGGAACTGACATCTGAGCAGTAATTACCCACAGAAAGATGGAGGGGGCAGAGAAAGAGTTTCTGAAAGAGAAGAAAACAAAAACAGTGGAGTGCAACTTTGTACATGAAGAGAAGAAATGGGGGATGACTGTTAATGACCTGACTGGAGGCAGAATGACAGCGTCAGCACGAAAATGAAGGACACACGAGAACCTTCATGTTTGTACATGTGTTGCTTTGCAAATGAGTTGGACAGGTCCTAGTGTTCTGTCTCCAACTGAACATCATGAAGTGTCAGCTATGGTCTTCATCTTGTGATGCAGCTCTCTGAGTTATATTTCATTAGCTTATAAAGACCCAGTGCTACTTTTGTGTCAGTTCCCAAATGAATATCTCTCTCTATTCAACCATTCTTAAGTAATTTATCACTATTCATCATAATATTATTCTCTGTATTTTGCATTTTTTCAGTGTGCATCATTAATTTTCCTACATTTAATTCACTAATCATGTAGATGTTCATAACAACTCAAATTAAAGTTGATGGTTATTATATCAAAACCAGAAAACACTGAAGAAAAAGGGACTTTTTCAGCAAAGATATCATTAACTGAACATAAACCTAATGTCTCCATCCACTGTCATTTAACAAACTCCACGGGTTCCACTGGTGAATCAATGTTGTAGAAGATGACAGTGTTTCCACATTCACTACGGAGCCTCTGAACCTCCAAATGACCATGAAAAAAATGACAAAATGCATTTTATATCAATTATTTACATGTTTTAAAAACAGTTAACAGTTGTTAAACATTATAGATGAGTAGATATGTTTGGTCACCAGTGGCTGTTTGGGAGTTTGTGGGTTAAAAGAACAAGAGCAACTCTGTGACAGACTTCTCTCAAATAATGAGGTTTTGTTATTATTTTTTGGTTAGTTTTTCAATACAATGAAAATGTATCCATTAACTCAACATGGCAAAGTTTTTGCATAATGAATAATGAAACATGAAAGATGTCCAAAAAGTAAGACACTTTGAAAACATTCCTATCAGCCTTCCGAGGCCTGAATCAGTCAAACTCTAATCTGAGCTGTGACTGTCTCTGTCTAGTCACACATACATCCACCCACAGCCAAGACAGGTTAAACATTTTCAGGCTATAGTCAAGCTGATAGAGAGGAGGCCTGGCAATTTCCAAAAAAAAAGTCTGTCGCCTCCTCTCCTGTTCAAATGAGATAAGAAAAGAGACACAATTCTCAATAAAGTAAGAAAGGCAGGGAGAATGAAGAAGAGCAAGAACAAACAAGAGGTATCGTGTTTAGGGAGGAAAGAAAAGGCCAGCGTGGCATGAAACTTTGTCGTGGAACAGCGGACGACTGACAGGTCGTTTTGTTCTTTCCAAAGAGACTTCTTCCCGATTTGGAGCGGGGCAACACTTTCAGCCTCGTCTCTTTTCCTGTCCCCTGTTGACGGTCTTTTCACAACCCTGTCCTTGGGAACTACATTTGTCTGCTGTATTATGTGCTTGGGATTAAGTAGTGAAAGTTGTTTTGAATTGTTAAGCACTTGTTTCTATCATTCTCATTCTCTGTGTGTCTATGTTGTGTGTATGAAGGTGAGTAGAGAGAGCAGCTCTGAATACTGAGAGAGAGCGGGAAAAGCTGACCGACAAAAATCTGGCTCAATAGAAATCATACACAAATGCATATAGAGTTATTATCACTGCCACTTATCTTAACCCTTTATAGGGCACTTCAATCTTTGTGTGTTGTTAGGTGACTTAGGACTTAATTACTTTTGTGAAAATTCAAAAAATGTTTTATTGTTATGTCGAAAATCAAGGTCAAAGAAGTTAACATATTTAGTTCCTTATCCGTAAGTGGCAAAAAAAAAAAAATTAAATAAACAAAATCATAGATGTAAATATAAAAACAGTGTTTCTGCAGGTATCAGCAAATCTAATTTAATGTTTTTTAATGTCATTTTTGATGCCACTTTAAACAAATGTAATGCCTATGTCCAACTTCAGATACAGTTTTATATATAGTTTTATGACGGTTTACCATCAACAGGCTTTAACCAGGTTCTGAATTGTTCCTCCGCCAATCACTTCTACTGAAATGTGCATTTTCTCATTTTTCTGCCATTTGCTAATATTTCCTCCGCTCGGCATGAGCAAGTTGCATGCCAAGCATCCAGTGTTGTGACTTTGTGTATCGGCCATAAACTATAGCCAATTAAAGGGTTCGTCCTGTCAATCATCACACTATACTTCTGATCACAATTATTAAATGTTTATGTAATCAAAAAAAATCGTGAATAATAATGCTATTTTTCCATCAAGTGTATTTCATTTTTTAATGCCTCTGAACATCGAATTTCATGCTTTTTAATACCATTTAAGGCCTTAATTTTCACAAAATCTATTTAATAACTTTAAATGCTTTTTAATGACCCGCAGAAACCCTGAAAAAAATACACGAAAAAGTTTAAGATGAAAGGAATAAGTATTTTAGAACATTGCAACATCGCTTTTAAAACATTACAACAGCAAAAGTGCTGATCCAGACACCTGTCAACATCCACATTAACACTTTGAACATCATTCCTTACATTAGTACCATTACTTCATGGTTTACTTCAACAAAGCACTTACACTCACTGCTCACTGTTCATGCAAAGGTGGACCTTGCCGACCCTGTAGACCACATTTGACCTGAGATTGTTGACTCACTGTCCTCTCTGTCTTGATTTGGAAATTACCACAAATAGTCACTTGTCCGATAAAGGGTTACAACAACAATTGTGAGTTAATATTGAGATGGTGAGTAGCATTATTTTAATAACTGATTATTTACACTTTATTTTTCCTGCTGTGGAATGAACCATCTAGACGCCACCAATTGTGTGTGTGTGTGTGTGTGTGTGTGTGTGTCTCATCATCCAAACCTTAAGCACTCTCCTATATAATACAGCAAAATAAACCTCTTTAGCAGTATATTCCTGCAGGCTATATGAAAGATCCTACATACAGAGCTGAGGGCTGAATCCTACTGGGGTAAAACTTTTACACAAACTTTTTAGGCAGGTTGAGGAGTTTTATGTCATAACCTAATCTCTGGTAGATTAAGTTTTGCTTCAAAAATCCTCTCAATACACTGAGTTTAGATGCCCCGTTCCTCTTTAATATATACCAAAGTTCTCAAGGACACTCCATTATGAGCATGATTATAATTCTGCTCTCCTTTTCATTCAATAGGGAGTATCAGAAAAACAAGATGAAAAGAAAATGAAGATAATGGAAACAGGAACAAACGTGAAGGTCTCCGGTAAATGGTGAAAGGACAGTTTTAGATTTAGCACTGTAATATCTTAACGCCACCAAAAGCACTTTACACCGTGTCCCATTCACAAACATATTCATAAACCAGTGGAAGCTACCTGGGGTTCTGTGTCTTCCCCAGGGACACGGTGTCAGATGGACAAGAGGTGGGACTGGACAGCTGCCATTAACACACATCAAGGAGAAAATAGGCTCCAGAGCTATATCAGTTCAACATTAATTTGTAGAATTCGTAGAAGGCTGGAGAATCGGCTTTCAACCAAAGTTTGATTCCCTGGAGTGGCAGAGAGTTGCTGATGATGTGTGTGTTGATGTGCTGGTGTATCCTTGAGCAATAAACTTAACCCCCCCCCCCACACACACCTGACATGTTATGCCCACTGTTCGTAGTCTGCAGTATGTGGTGTGTTCCTGCATGTTCTAGAGATGGGTTAAATGCAAAGGGTCAATCTCGGTGTGTGTTGCATGTTCACATGTTAACTATACACTGACAAAATAAAGATTCTTAACCATCCCGTGTCCAGCCCAGAGAGGCCCTACCTGATCACCGAAAGCGACAAATTTTTTTTCGTAGTTTGTTTTCAACTTTTTTTTTTTTTTTTTTTTTTACTTTTTTTGTATTTCATCAACTTGATCCATGAACAATACCAAATACTCAATAACTGTCATATTTTTAACCCTTTAAATGCTATGTTTGTAATGTAAACAAACCAATAAATCCATTAATTTTAAAAAATCATGCAAAAATGAAGAACTTTTGAAATAACCTAATACAAATTGTGAAAAATAATGACCTTTTAAAACATGAAATTCAAAGTGTGCATAATATGCTCACCTGGAAATCAGGGGTTAATTATTAATTTTTCAATTATGTGTCTTCTTATTGGCTTTTCTGAAGCTCTGCAAAATACACCAACAGGGGTGTAAGAAAATATCGGTTCTGCAATGTATTGTGATATTTCATTTCACAATACTGTATCGATATTAAAAAGTACTATATCGGTATTTTTAGGTATTTATTCAAATGCCGATATTGTGGAGGTTCATTTTTGTTTTGTTTTTTTTTATATTTTATTTATTATTATTTAATACTCTTTTATTAAATATTGTTAGTTACGTTGTTGGGATTGCACAAAAATACTGTTATGACGTTAATTATAAACTAACAGAATAGGAACATTTCAACAGAATCTTAAACTGTAATGTCTGTAAAACAATTTAAGTTTTAACACAGGAAAATTTTGTGATACAGCATTAGATCCTGTTGTGGTCAAATAAAAATGTGTTTAGTATTTGTGCATATTTCTGGTGTAATTCAATTCTTCAAGGAAATAATCATTAAAAAAAAAGCCTTTTAAACAGCATCATGATTTATTGTGATATATCGTATCGTGATCCTAGTATTGTGATTTCTGTCATATCGCTGAATTCTTGCCAATACACACCCCTACACATCAACTACCTCAGAACATAATCGGTCTTCTATTTTACTTTTTTTTTTTTTTTTTAACAAAAGGTGTTAGATTAATTTGATTTCTAAAGTCAGTTCTGTTTTGCAGTATAGACCGTGAGTCAGATTATACTGCTGTAGAAATGTAGATAATTAATTATTTAAGATTTAATTAATTCAATTAATAATTAATTGAATTAATTTAATTGTAGATCATTTAATTGTTGATGATTAATTCCTAGATTTATCTTAAAAGCAAGACAAGTTTGTTGCAATCACTTAAATGTTTTTAAATCAGTAACTCTAAATGAATTCCTTTTTTTTTTTTTTTTTTTTTTGGTAGCTGTATTTCAACACTTATGTTTAATACGGGTCAGGCTTCCATCCCAGCAGCTGATCAGGTGGTCAGTACATTCAACAGAGCTTCTTGCCTGTTCGTCGTCTATGGCCTGAACTCAAACACACCCTCTCATTTAGTCCAGCTGTTTCAGAGCCAGCTTCCTGTGCATGGTTTCAGCCAGAATTAAGACCAAAGTCCTGGATAAGAGCAAGGTCCTCTGTGCAGACACAGGACATCATTTGGAACTGATTGAACTGCTCTGGAATGTGAGTTGCTGGTTTTTCTGCGCACTCTCCTTCAAACAATGAATGTGTGGACCTGCTTTACATCAAACATTAGCCTGGATTCACCAGAACGCCCGTGTATACAGACAGTACATCAACTGTACAGCCATGGACATGAGATGGATGAGGACAGTGGACGGTAAGGTTGGAGAGGTGAGCGTTCCTGTTTTCTCAACATTCAGGGAGACAGACAGTACAAACAGACAGACTGATGAAGACAGACATAGCGTGAGTTAGGCAGGCTTTTTGGGGTTATTGCTATGCTTTTTCTCTATGCTCAACTACTCTAACATTGCCAGAAGCTCGCCTCAGGGTCTACAGACTGTGTGGGCTTCACCAACAGGATAGTCAGGAGAACAAACTCAGTTCACTTAGCAACACCTACTTGGAGAATTAATTTTTAACTTTTGCACTGAATTGACTTGCCAGTGTGTTAACATTTTCCTGACTTTATTTTGATTTATAGATAGGTACATTGTCTAATTTTTGTTTCTTTTGTATTACTGAATCTTTTAAGAGGAGATACTCGCACATCCAACTGTTTCAGGTACATCTGCTGTGAAATTCATTCATCTTCTGAACCACTTTATTCTTGAGAGAGTCACGGGGGTGCTAGTGCCCCCAGCACCCCAGGTAGCTTTCCTATCAGCCAACTACCTATGGGCGAAGGCTGGGTACACCCTGGATATGTCGCCAGCTCATCGCAGGGCTGACATGTAGAGACAAACAACCAAATCACTCTCACATTCACTCCTATGGGCATTTTAGATTAACCAGTTAACCTATTAGTGCATGTTGGATGGTGGGAGGAAGCCGGAGAGAACCCATGCAAAGTCCACACTGAAAGGTCCCATCCCCATCAGCTGGTGTTGGAATCGAACCCAGGACCTTCTTTTTTTTTTAATTTAATTTTTCAAACATATTTTTATTTAACTTTATTTAGCAAAGCAGGTGTAACAAGGACAATGTAAAACATAGGACTAACAATAGTACATAGCGTACCCCAGAGAGAGAAAAAGAAAAAAAAAAAAGACAGGAGTTCAGGGAGTTCAAAAATAGACACCATAGTACATCCAAAAGTTTGATATCACATCAAAAACCCCAGGACCTTCTTGCCATGTCGCTCTGTGAAATATATCGCTTCAATAACAGGTGACTACTTTTTTCTTTTTTTTTCTGGGCTACAGTGATTCCATTGAGGTGACCCACTCTCAGAACCTTCAATTCTTAAAACCAGATACCGCTCACTGCTTTCTTCCCTCAGACTAGCTTAGTGTCATCATTTATTAATCATACCATCATACTGCAATTGAAACAAAATTGCAAATTATATGTAGTGTGCCTAAACAGTCAGCTAGAAATAGTTTGATAGTTTGTTCCAGATAGTGACTGGGCTTCATTCTCTCTGAAGCTCCCGCAGCATCACGTGGTCAAAAACCAGAAAAGCTAAGTAATCAACTTTTGGCTGGTGTCTGAGGTATAAGAGGCAGAAATGGGAGAAAAGTTCCATTTTGTTGAGGGATCCCACATCCCAGTCTGTGTTTGTTTGATGAAAAATCTTTGATGTGACGGCATAAAAGAAAAGCAGTGCGTTCACACTTTCTCTTTTACTTTCTTCTTCCGGCTTGAAGTCGAACGGACTCATCTCACTCTCCTTGCAAGGTGTTGGCTCTGTGATTTAGCCGGGCACCTCGCCAATTTGGTTTCCTCTAAAACTCGCCAGACAAGGTGTCTCATTTAGACAACAAAGAGAAGGAGGCACTCTGACAGTTGGAGGCCTGATCAAAGATGTCTGATCAGAGCTGCTTCCACTCAGACGTGTTTTCACCGTGGTTATGGAACAGTTTTGTCTTTTCCATCTGTCTCGCAAAACCTCTTTGCTGTTCAATTTGTCTCAGGCATGAATGAAAGAGTGTTTTAAAGCAGTGCTGTACAATCTAACAAGTATCAAATCGACAAAATAATTCATACCTCAATGGGATGGCTATAAGACAATCGGTATGCAGCATAAAATACCACATCCCATGAATACATTTAACTCTAAACTTTATTGATGGAGTGTAAACGTGTCCCTATGTGTGGCTGAGGTAAATCTTCCAGTGACTGACAGGTGGTGTCAGTCCCACCTACTGTACAACTCATCACTCCCTCCTCATGGTGCAAAATACAGTAAAGAGGCACTCAGTCAAAGCCAAATGTAGATGTGAATGTGAACTTATAAGTGTGTGTGTGTGACGCTGAGCGGGAAGGTCCATTAGCATTCATCAGTGAGATAATAGGCCTGCGTTAATGTCAGCTGTTTATATAAAAAATAACTCATAAGGCCTTGGAGTATATTGGTTGATAGAGCATGCTTTTCTCAATGCCACATTTAGTGCAGAGCGTGTGCATGTGTATGAAGGTGCTGAGGGATTTGGAGGCTGGCTTTTGAAACTTCAGCTCAAACCACTTGACACTGAAGTGAATTTATTGACTAGATTGATAAACATAAGGCGAGGCCAGCGCACATGTCTGATCTAACAAAAGGGAACTCTGTAAGCACAAAAAAAAAAACTGAAGAAAGCACTAAAATGAATACAGATGTCTGACTTTTGAAAACTCACTTTTAGGAGAATTCATGACACCGTGGACCTCATGCAAGTAATGCAGTCATATCCAGAGCAGAAATAATTGATCAAGTAAGTGAAGCGAATTGGTAAAAAAAATTTCAAATACAATTTTCCTGACTCAAACCTTTGTGTCCTTAATGTTACTACCACTAAACACTGGTTCCACTGTTGTGTTTCACATGGACAATTATTGTGATGCACATGACGGCAGGATCGACACATAGTTGTGTTAGTTCCATCTTACATTGTTAGGAAGTTGGATACAAATGTGTTGAAGACTGTAGTGCACATATTGTTTGTAGTCATTTGAGTTGTTTGTTGTTGTTTATATTTATACAGATATTTACCCCGCCCCCCCAAAGGGGAGGCAAGGGGTTTGTTTCTTTGCTTGTTAACACTTTAGCAGCAAATCTATTGGTTGAATTCATACCAGATTGGGTTTATAGATTGCCAGTGACCTAGAACAGATGTGATTACATTTAGAGAAAAGAAGGTCAAAGTTCAAATTTTTGATGACTTTTTAAAATCTTTTTTTTCCCCCATTTACTTATAATGGCTGAAATTTGACTATGCTGTCTATGTCTGTGCTGACATCTGCACACACATAGACATGATGACATCAGCTGGATTTATGCCAAAACGAGAAAAGTCCTTAGAGAGCACAGACCTCCACCAAGGTAGGTCAGTCTCCCCGATCACCACCAAAATATAATAATTTGTTCCTTGTGCCAGTATCAACATTTCCTGAAAATTTCATCAAAATCCGTCCATAACTTATTGAGTCATCTTGCTAACAAACAGACAGACAAAGAGACAAGCCCCAATGAAAACATAACCTCCGCCGTTCCTTGGCGGAGGTAATAAGCTAAAAAACATGCAAGGGGCAGGGTTTGTTGTGCCTGGCACCACTTGTTTATATGCCCTTTTACTTTTATACATTTTGTGGTTGCTGTTTCAGCTTTTTTTTGCCTATTCAAATAATCATTTAATCAAATTGAATCAAAGAAAATAACTGATAGATAAAACAATCAATAGCTGCAGTTCTAGCCATATTTAAACAAATGTCCTTTTATTTTCTGGATTCACTATTGATATATGTTTCTTCTCTCTGAGATAACACTAAATTTTACTTCTGATTGAGTGCATTCTTTGTAAACTGAGTTACTTAAATTCATTGGCTAAAGAAATACTAGTAGTCCAGTAATCCCAATTAAGACATTAAAATCTCTTGGAGTATAGCACATATGTGTGAACATCTTCAGAGACAGATGCACCTGACCAGACACCGTCAGCACCATCTCTCCGGTTATTTCTTGAAATTTTAGGGTTTACCTGTGAGATCACCACTTGCTCCTGTCCTTATCCAGTTGTCATTTGGAGCATTAGACTCATCCAATGCATTTATTCACTTTTTCTTTCACATCAAACCCTTATCTTTCATTTCATTTCAATTACTGTACATCTCTCTGGTGATGGGGCATTTAGTGCATCACTGATGCTTTCCACTGCTGGGCTACTGACCCTCCTGTAACACTAGGTTAACACTATTTCAATATAGTAGATTATCTTTTTTTTTTTTTTTTTTTTTTTTTTTTTCAACATTTTTTGTGGCATCTCATCCTGTTTTGTTCATTTGTCAGTGCAAACACCTGTCTTTGTGTATTCAGGGAGTGTTGGTTATTCTAATACTCAACACCCAGCCACATGGATTAAATAGGATTCATTATGCATTACATATGAAAAGCAAATATGTGTATTTATTTTATTGTATTTCAGAGATGTAAGAGAAAATGTCAAATTTAAGAGGCCCACTGTGATATTCACTAGTTTTGAAGGAAGACTAACGTAACCATCTACAAATCTGCCCTCATTTTAAGAATGATTCACAGTGCATTCAAAATAGTCAAATTATATAATCCAAAATTACATTCCTCCCTGTTTGTCTACTTCCAATCCCCCACTGACATTAACCACTTTGCGTTCTTGTGTTCATGACAGGGTCGCATATTGTAGAGTTAATGGTGTCGTGCATCCAACTTTCCCTTGCACCTCTTTGGTATTTTAAGCAGAGATGTTGATGTGCCACTTAAGTCAGTCTGCTTCACATTCTTAATTCATAAGAGGGGAAGGGAAGGCCTACTTAAATATGAACAGCTGAGGAAAGAACCTTGAGAGTGTTGCAAATGTTGCCAAGCACAACGGATCTGCTCTGCACGTCAGCCATTAAAAAAAAAAGCACGATCTTGAAAAAATACTTAAAGGTAAACTACTGTATGATTCAGAGAGCAATGCATGATGGTAGAAATAGCACAGACATGCATTTACAAAGTAGAATGTGCATCCGTGACTTGAACAAAAATACAGCAATGAAGTCTCTTAGTTTCCTTTGTGTTCGTTTTTATCTTCACTCATAAAGCAGAAGAATACAGTAGATAAATAATCCATGAAAAACAAACAACAGCTAATTGGTGTGATTTTCCTAAAACCTTGGGGTGTGTGTACACTCATTATTATCTCTGCTAGGGCTTTAACACTGATCACAATTCTTTTTAATTAACCCATATGGCATATTTTTATCTCACAGTTCAACGCTGCTGTGTTACCCCCACATCAAACTGACAAATAACACAAAAAATCAAACCATCAAACGTGGGAGGGAATGGCAGCGATCGGGACGGAGACAGAGTGAAACCTACACCGTGTCACCTCTAATGAGAGGATTTGTGTTTTCAGAGTCATCCGATCATACAGCCGTCAGATTACAAACACTCAGGTAGCAAAGAATTAGCCTCCATGTGGGTGCTTATGCTCGCTCTGTGCCACTCCTGCTGTTTTCCATTAAATGTTTACACAGTGATGCAAGAACAGCTTGTGCTCTAAAATAATAATCTCTCATGTTTTGCAAGTTGGTGTGTTTATAAGCATTAACCTGAAACCTTAATTCTGGATTTGACAAAGTTTTTTTTGCACAAAATGAATACATGTGTTGAATAATCTTTTTATCCATAGTTATTTTTCCAAGAACATTTATACACTTTATGACAGAGATGTGGTATGAATCTGAACTGAGACTGAATATGTACATAAAAGAGGATAGAGGACAGAAATGCAAATTCAAAAAACACACCCACACCAAGTAGGATGCCGTAAGCAATGTTTTCATGCAACTTTTAAATTGCTTTTCTTTTTCAATTTAGCTTGAACTTTTTAATCGGCATATTTAACCTGTTGCTTTTTAGCAAAATATGCAGTGAGCAACACTACACAAGCAAATCATACACCCAGTATCCACTGCTCTAAAATTATTTATGTATTCATTAGTTTGCTCTTTCTTGACAGAGTTCTTGACACAGACAAATAAGAAAACACTTGAAGAACAGGCCTATTACACAACCATAAGTGGGTGTATTTCAGATAAGACTAGAAGGTGTAAAACAAAGACTGCACATAAAAAACAAACAAAAAAAACATTCAGCTAAGGATCCTGCCAAGCTGAATAGACACAACCTGGACAAGATGTTTGTGAAATAAGCCAATAGGTACTTGTTTGGCAGCTTAAGTCTCAATCAGCGTTCAATCAAACATCTATTAAACACCTCCTACATGAGCCAGCCCTGGAAGCTGAGGTAGCAACCGGCACAGACTGACAGAGACTGGGAGAAATCCTCTTCGCTTGGAGATCAGTGTGTCCAACACCTCCCAAGGTCATTTCTGTACTCCCTGCAGAGAGACTCTGTCACTCTGAATAACTTTTAAAGGGAACATTTTTTATTCTTCTCTGACAGGCTGAGGAGAAGAGGGACTAGTCGCAGAGTGAGACAATCACAAAGTGCCGACAGAGCGAGGAGGTGTGAAGAGACGAGACAAGCCTGCAATGACTAACACTGTGCGCTGTTACTTTATGAAAAGTATCGCTACATGGAACATAAGTATGAAGTCCAATGTCAGACGCCGTTTCTGTTGGAGGGCAGTTTGAGCAGTGAGCAGCTGGTGTCAGTGTAATCACCACTCTGTTATATGTCACTTCTGTGCTTACGGTCGATGTTACACCATGACAGGATGTGATGCATTATGACACGAAGCAGGATTGTGTGAAACAAACAGACAGTGTGTGGTTCAAACACAGGTGCCAGTTACACCGAAAAAAATCTACTTTTGTTTCTGCAAAGCGCTCTGAATTCATGTCACCATCAAATGACAAATATAACACAATGTAATATGCTCATTTTGTTGAGAATGACTATTTAAGTTTCCCAAGAAGAGAAATCTCTGTATCCAGGAAGTAGTATTAATAGTATTTGACAGAAAAGTGCAAAAAATGGCAATGTAGTGTATGCATGATATACTAGAGGTCAACTGATTACTTGCCTAGACAATTAAAGGATGCAATGAACTGAGTGGGTTTTTTTTTTTTTTTTGTTTCCTGTTCTTTTTTTAAAGTCTAATTTGATTTAAAAATGTGGTACTTTGATACGGTTGTAGTCACCACTCTATGGGATGTTGAGCAGCAGTGCTACTGAATTGGAATTACCAATTTTGTACAAATGAAAATTTACTTTTTTTTTTTTTTTTTACTTGTTTTATTCTGACTTCATAAAACTTCAAGGAGCTTATTCATTTGTACCACTTGCAATCAGCTTCCTAAGAGCAACGGTAGCTTCATACTACTGGGAGATAAAATACAACTTCTCCAAACTTTTTATTTTAAGATAATGTGGGAAAAATTAACACAACACAGTCTTGTTTCTGAGTTTTAGTTCTTCTAAATATCAAGATTTATATTGTTCCTGTAAATTGGTTTCACTAGTGGATATTTGTCTTCTTGATTGATAGTTGATGCCAGTGTCAACTCTGAAAAACATATCAGTCGACCCCTAGTAGGAACATTACCATTTCAGTTTGTGCTTATTTGTAGAATGAGCTTTGAAGTGCATATTCATCTGCAAAAAGTTATATTTTTATAAGGTTAACACACTACCTTCTCCTGTTGGTACAACAAACGGTCCATCATTGGATGGTTGGCGCTCAGAGAAGATCGGGTCATTTCTCTCTGGAACTGAGTGGACCAGCCACTTGCATCACGAGGAAGACTCCGGTAAGCATGGGCACCTCTGGCCTGCAGACAAACAGGAGTAGGCAAACAGATGAAGATCCATACACCATCAGAGTGCAATAAACTGATCATGCCACTGCTGCTACAATGAAAATAAGACTTGGCAAAGGGGAATGACATTAAACAAGCTGGGGAGAGTTCAGATCATGCTCTGTGCCATTAACCCCTCGACTACCAACCAGATTATCATATCTCTCCTTGTTCTGTGACTTTAAACCAGAGGCGATTTCTCATAGACTGCTCATAGACTGCTCAGCTTGCCCTAAAATTACAAAAATTAAATGGTCAAATATGTACGGTTGTGTTGACATTTCATTGACTACAAATGTGTTAGAACACGTTCATCTCAAAGACGAGTTTGTTCAGAATCAACTTTATCACAAATCAACGGACTCTATGTTGTTCACTTCTCATACATTCCTGTTGCGCTGTTTTCTCATATGATCTATGGTCAGTGCATTTGCCCGTAGAAGCTCAGCGTCCATGCACTTCAATCGGACTCCATGGAACAGTTTTTTCATTGCCTCAAAACTGGACGGTAATTGGATAAGTGCCACAATGTTGTCCCGCCCTAGAGGCTCAGCATCTCTGGGGGTGAATGGAGCTGTGGGTGGACCTCGGCCAGGCTGGACGCTGGACTTCAACGTGCTGATTGGAGGATCAGTCGAAAGGCTGAATTCCGTTTGACTGACAGCTATTTTGAGATTTACTCCTCCACTTGAAAGAGTTCAGTTTAATACTGTGAAATCGAGAGTGAAACCACTACGGAATTACATGTTAATTTCTTGCACTGTAAATACACAAATTACAAGGAATGGAGGGCCAAATTTATGTTTAAATAACTTGACAATTTTTTGATGTAAGCCAACAATGAACTTCCCCTCTCTGAAAGACAAGCAGTTACCACTGCTTTAAACATAAAGCTTGTTGCTATCTACAGCAGTTGAAAGACATCTAATAATATGAGGCAAAGGTCACATAGCATGTCTTGGATTTGTGCCACAAAATAGTCCATTTTTCACTCCATTTCCCCCAGAATTCTTGACCTTTCCCCACAGCTAAACTTGAGCTGCTAATAAGAGCCTTCTTTAATAAGATGGACCACAGCTGAGCTCTTCCATTACACAAAAAGCACCTAAAAACACTCCTACCAAGGTAATGTCAAACACCACCAGACTTATTACAACATTCACGAGCACAAAAACACACTTATTACATTCCAGATGCAGTAGCCTTGGTTTTAAAATCTCAGCAACTGAAGGTCATACTACCTGAAGCAATTTGAATAAAAATGAAAGCAAATTAATACTGTATTAGGAAAAAAGATCACAGCAAAGACAATAATTCATAAAGACAGACAAACAGAATGAGAATGATTTAAAGTTTAATGAGTTGTGAAACAGCAGCTAAGGAGCAAGACAGACATCAACAGAACTTTGGATTTTTTTAATGAGACATCACACAACAAAAGGCACAGAGGCAAAAGGAAAAAAGAAAAAACAGTCCTCTGTGGGTTATTTTAGAATAAAAGATAGAAGAGAGGCAGAGAAAAATATGAACAAAGGCAAAACAAAGTAAGTTACGTTCAACGAGTTACAAAATAGCACCAAACAAAAAAAAAAGGAAGAAAAAGAGAGAAAGGAAAAAAAATTATAAGACAAATCCCTAATCCCTGCATGCAATAATAATCCATTTGTGTTTTAGTGGAGTTGAATGCACCGTGACGAGGTTTAAGGAAGCACTGCAGACAGAACTGTAAAAGACGGCCGGACATGTGGGTTCTACTGAGACGGCCTTGATAGCCATCATGGCCTCAGTTCCTGGTTTGCAACGACAAAGGACCTCTCTCCACAAACTTTTATGACACAACAGATCGTAAAGTGAGGAGAAACCCAGATACGACAGAGGTAGCAGTAAATCAGTGGGTTCATATACTGCCTTATCCCTTCAGTTGACTCTGCTAAACGTGGAGAGTATGAGGCATTGAAAAGTCATTGGGAGACGTGATGAGTTTACAGTGTTAGCTGACGACTGAGGACACCCGTTGGCTTACAGCACGGAGATTTAGCAGAACCGGACTGGCTCAGCCATAACTGGACTCACAGGGAGTACAACAGAACATGGCTGGCTGTAAAGGAAATGATTCCAGACAATGGAGAGCCTATAATGTATGGCTTACATCCATAGACTCTCCCGGCATCACTAATCGGTGATGTATGGTTTCCCTTTAGACATAAATATATCAAAGTCAGTGATGACTAATACATTCAACACGTGTTGTTCATTGGATAAAAATAGACTACATCTTAAACTGGCATGGAATGTATGACAGTGAGATGTATGAAAAAGAGATACTAAGGATTAGGAACACGAAGGTTCCCTTTTGATTGAAATAAATCTAAAGGCAATGTCACAAACTGTACAAGCTGAATAAAACTGACAGCTGAGTGATGTTAGCTTGTTATTTTTAGTCAGTCCCCAGTGAGAGAGTGATTACCAAAAATGATGTACTTCAGATTACAGATCATCTCTTACACATGGGTGTTAGGAAGGGAAAAAAAATCAGAAACTCCATGGACTTTACCTTTTTCCACCAACACAACCGTTGTGGTAGTTCTAGAGCAGTGCTAGAAGGCTCCATTTAGGATTCATCTATGAACTATTAGTATGAATAGGCTTTTCTGCCAGTTCGACATCATAGTGTAGGTCTGCATATACAGAGGTGAGCAACTGGTAAAATTAGAAAGTAGCATGTTAAGGTTAGCTATTGTTATCAAGCCGTGAGTTTTCATTTTCAAATTGATACTGTCATTTTAACACGTTTCATATGAAAATCTTTGATGAACTTACATAAAGTATTGAGTCTTTTTAAAAATGCTGCTCTGAGTTTTTATATCTGTGGTCCTGCTATCCTCTCCCATTAGTGTCTAGACCTATGGCCATATTGCCTCCATAACAGTCTACAGGATGCTAGCCGTATCTCAGCAAGTTACTTTATAATTCATGTTCTGTTACGTTATGTTACAACATAAGGAGAGAGTTTGTCCTCTCCACTGAACCCTGCTGCTTCAATGTCAGGTCAGTGCTGCAGCACTGTTATTTCTTCTTTGGGTTACAGAGACTGGATATTACTGTCACTATTTCCAATATCTTCCAATCACAATATTTTAGTTCTTATTATTGGTCACAGTGGTCCCCTCCCCCAACCTCTGCTAAACCACATCCTCGATGTAGCCAAACAAAGTGACGGTGGTGTTCTGGAAACAGTTTTCCTGGCTTAAAGCCAATCCTTTGGCTGTCAACACAGAAAGACCAAGATTCAAGATTATGCCCTGGAACTGCCTCTGAAGTGGTGATATTTGCTCAGAGTGACATGGACCAGGAGGGAAGTCTTTCTGCCTAAATTAAAGGTCTAACCACCATTTCACCTCAAACTTTTCATCTCTAACCTCTGCTGTGTGCTGGGCTGTTGCATTGTTTAGGCTTTGACAGCTGAAATGTCTTAAAATAGGATTATCAGACAATGCTTCCAGACACACTAATCACATGGAGGGTTGCCATGTCACGTTCTGAGAACTCAATAATTTCTCCTTTTTTTTAACCTCCTTCTTTGGGCATAGATCTCCTTCTTAGCAAGAAGTAGTCTGTCAGCACCATATGAGGGCATCCATTTTGAAAGTTAATTGGCTTTCCTTCTTTTTTGGAAGCTGCAGGGAGGACGAACCCGAGATACACTTTCTTTATTCATAATGAGAAGCTTAAAAAATCTTGAAAGGGTGAATTTGGAACAAAGGGAAGGTGTTTAACAATCTGTGCTTGTGTTTTTGGAAGAATGTTATCAGAAAGAACTATAGCTTTAGATAGAGACTTTCTACGCCGCTGCAGGATAACTGCAAGCAGGGTAAAACAGGTTTTATATCATATGGTTCTGCCTTTGATTTGGGGTTCAGAGGAGAGATGGAACAAAAACGAGGAAGGAAAGCTCAGTAAAAAAGTTAAAAACAGAAGCTGCTGGAGGTTGAAAGATGTCAGAGTACATATTGCTGACATTAAAACTGATTCAGCTCCGTCTGCAGCAGAATATCTTCTGGACATGATGTTGGAACCAGTACATACAACACACCAATGGTTTAATAAGAATTACTTGTAATGTTTTAAATTAATATAAATTCTGATGACCTGGTACCTGTTATTTGTTAGTACAGAGTGCTTTGAGTTTATTCTATGAAACACCACTGCCCATAGGTACAGTGTATATTACCTTTCTTTCCAGGCTTCCAGTGCCAGTATTTGTGTTTGATTTGTGGCTGTACTTTGGGAAGCCAGCAGTCGTGGACCAGCGTGTGGGGTTTTTTCTGGACGGTTCTTCTGGACCAACTGGGACTTCACCTGGATCTAGTCCAGCCAGGGAGGGATCACTGCTGCGTCGGACATGAAGGGGCATATCTGTGGGGAGGAGCACAAGAGAGGAAGGAGAAGGGAGAGTGGTGGAAAAATGGGAAAGAGAGTTTAGTAACAAAAAAAACCACTTAAGTAGATCATTTTCCATTGCAGTGTTCCAACAGTGGCAAAGTCTGTCTGGTAGCCATAGGACCTATACGGTACCTCCTTCTACATGTCCACTGAGGCATGAGAAGTGGTGATAAGTACTTTTGTTTCCATAAAAGGTCCTCTGAGCCAAAAGGAAACACTGTACAACTTAATTACGAATGGTTTAGTTTGGCTCAAGTCCTGCAACACTGAAAGAAATACACTGTACAAACTCAAAGGCAGCGATAAAAATGTAAATACTGGAAAAGGTTGTATGCAAAAAATCTTCTAACCCCTTGTTGATCTCAGACTGGCAACTCTAAAAATAACAGTTACAAGGGTAATTTCAGTAAATGCGGTCATATATCATGAGCTGACTCTCAAGATAAGGGTCTTTTTTAAACCGCATTAAAGACCGACACTGACACTGGAAAGTTTCCCGGAGTGAAACCAGGTAACACAATCCAAATTACCAGCCAAATGTTGACAAGAAAATCATACAGGAAACACTGGTCCATGTTATGGCTGCCACATTGACCAATCTGCAACTAAAACTCAGCATAAAGTTCCCACATTTGATCAGAGCTGCCAAAACAAGTATAGGGAATGAAGTTACTTCACACTTCACACTCCAGTTAAAACATTCAGTGAGAAATCCTGTTGATGTCTGTGACACAGGGGAGACACTGAGAATAACAGTGAGCTGTGGTGTGAATCATCTGGATTCTCCCAAAAGGCCATATGGATTTGTTTTTGACGTTGTAGCAGCCTGTGCATTTTGCCCATAATTATGCAAATAGTTGGGTAACCACCTGTCATCCATCGGCAGATCATTGCAGTAAGCATATGCTGCTGCTAAGCTTCCATCTGATACACGGATACATGTCTTACTGGTGGAAGTGGCGCATTTTAATCACGGCTTATGCTGTGCTGCAGCTTGTGTGTATTAAATACCTTGGTAAGACTGAAAGCTACTGTACGTACTTGTGTGACCCCACAGGGTAATCAGGAAGGACAGCCCATATGAATATAGGCGACAAGTGTCAGAACAGAAAAAAATCTCACACTAGCTTTCAGTATTGCAAAACCCAGCTGTTTTCAAGCATGTCCTTATTAATTGCCAGTTATTTTTCAACACTCTCACATATATTGTCTGCAGTATGCTGACAGTCTGACACTATTCCTATAATTCCCTCGCTCTTTGATTCTGCCACATCTGATCATTTTATTGTGTTCATGATCATGGCCAGAATCATCACATTTTCAATCAGTGGGATGAGTTTAAAGGTGTTCAAGCTGAAGATCGTACAAGTAAGCTGTATATTGGAAAAACTTTTTTTTTTTTTTTTTTTTAAACGATGCCCATTTTATTGCTGGGTTTAGAAACTTTTCAGTGTTGCAGCTCCACAAAGGAGCTTTCAGCTGGGATTATGCCATTGCAGAAACCTTTTATTAGCCTTTTTGTTGTTGAGGTCCCGTACAGCAAAACCCAGTCCCTCCACTAGGAGCAGGAGGATTCAGGTGGGATGACTTTGAGGATTTCCTCTGAAAACTATATGGAACTTTGTGAACTAAGTATCTCAAACAATATTCTTAATGAGGGAATCCAAGCTGCATTTCTTACACAATACCATAAAAGCTAAAAACTCAAAGTAACACTGTTCTCTAACACTCCCTCCAGTGATTTTTCTCCTTTCCAAATGACTCCACAGACTCAGACCAGGGCCAGTGGACTCACCAGCAGCTCCTAATGCATCATGTTTTCTTCTTTTAACAATGTGTTTCATTTATTCAGGCAGACTGTTCATCTCTTCAAAGGGATGAACTGAGTGAATTGAGTGAATAATCCACAGCTAGCAGACAGACCATCAGATTTGTGTGTTTACTCTTAAATTAGGTTAAAGATTCAATAATGGAATCTAATAGACTTTGTCCCCTCTCGGTAAAGGCGAGTTCATGTCCAGTTCAGGGCTATAATGACGTTCACCTCAGACAGCGGGGCTAATTAACATCCGGTATTACCGTACATGAGTGGCTTGAGGAAGACACACACACACTTACATTTAAATAGTTACACAAACAGAGATATTGAGAAAATGAGATAGAATATTGTGAGAAATAAAAGACCAAATATATGTAGTGCTGTATCAAACATCCATATAGATAGATAGATAGATAGATAGATATAGATATATATAGATATGTATTTTGTTGAATAGAATATTTGACAAAGCTTTGGTTTGCTTATTTATTTATCTGTGTTTGTGAACAGGATGTTATACAACACTTGTGGATGAACATTAAAAGCCTTGGTGTGTTTCCCAGAAAATCTCAAGGCTCAGCTTTTACTGGATATTTATCTGAATACTTTTCAAACCATGACATGATTGATTTTGCTTTATGTGACTTGACTGTTTCCAGCTGCTACCGCACTTATCTACTGTTCTATTTGTATTATTTATTTCTATAAATTCTCTCCCAGTACACTTTTAAGAATCAGGTATTTAACTTGAAAAACTGACTGTGGTTAAAATGCAGCACATCACACTGTACTTCTATTCGGAATTCACAGTTAACAGCATGAAACACGGGGTAGTCTTTTCATGTAAAATTTATGTGACACTATATTACACAAATCTCTTTGCTGCTGATCACACGTTTCCTTAGAGATTATAAAAACTTCACAGATTTAGATAATCATGAGCATGCAATATGAAGGATTTAGTTTCTGTGAGAAAACAAGGGCTTCCTCTGACCCTCTGTGATCTCTCCGTCTATGCTTACACATCAGACTAATAATGTCTGGCTTCCTTTATGATGCCACTGGCTTCTAAACATTGACAAAAATAGCCTATTACCATTTAGAGAGGCCTTCTCTTTAATAAAATGCTGATCCATCGTGGGTAAAAATCCTTGTAGATTAACATGTAATAAATAGGAGGTGTTAAGCAGCCTGTGCCCACTTGTGTTTACTGTTTAGAAGGTCACTATATGAAGATTCTCTCCCCTCCCTTTTCTCCCCAACCAATTTTCCTCTACTTAATTTGTGATGGGATTATCCTTGCAGTCCGAAGGGTTTGGTGGGTCCCACGTTTAATAACCAGTGCCGCCACATCAGCCCGAGCCAGCCATCGATCCAGGCTGAAGTGGGAGCTAGACTGTTGAGGGGTGAAGTGTGGGGGGTGTTTGGTTAATAAGACGAGGCCTTAATCCAGCCCCTGTAGTGAGGGATTATGGCCAGGGCACAGGGTCATAGTGATGTACACACACCACAATTCACCACAGGGAGAGGTCAGAATCTCTGGGGGCTATTACCTCGTATTGGTTTGTCCTTTATTTATCTTCTGCGCTCACCTTGTTTAGAGGAGAACTATATTGGCTTGTATGAATCACCATGGAAAAGCATTGCCATATATACACAGCAGAGTCAATATTAAAGTCATTTAGTTCAGTATTAGATTTTAAAATCTTGTAAATTCTGAATGATGTAAGGTTATCCATCTTATTCAGGACCTACCATGTGGAGGCACAGGAAACAACTACTGATTTATATATCATCAGATACAACCAGTTCAGTTTTAAATGGAGAAATAGGATTAATTGTTAAGTGTTTGGTAGTATTTAGATGTCTTTGCCATATTACAGTGTGCCCATTAATAAAATACAATCAGAAATGTTTTTTGTTTTTTGTTTTTTATCCCAAAATCTGCAACTACTAATCCAATGATGATGCATGAAAATATCAATATAGTATTGCGATATTGCCTCTTATTGATTAGTAATACTATATTGTTTATATTAAAAAATTCAAGGATTAAGACAAGTGCTAATGTAGATCCCATTGACTCGAGTGCATTAAAAAAAAAAAACTTGCCACCACAGATTTCCTGAATCTGATGATTTCATTAAACTCCTTCTTGCTCACAAAATCACAACATTTCTCACTATTTTGAACTACTTTGAACCCCTGTATTATGATTAGTTAGTGTTGCCAATTTACAGTCCTACCATCCAAAAACATGTACTTATGAAATCACAAATGGACACTGTGAAAAAAAAAAATCTTAATTTTGTTAAAAAAAGGAAAAATTTACAGGAATAGTACTTATCCAAATATAGCCCTGCAAACAAATCAGCTTGTTTACATAATTATATGGCATGTTTGTTTGTTTTTTTTTAGTATGTTTACATGTCTGATGTAAGAGGGTGGAAAGTCAGTATGTTGATGCATAAAGATCAAAAACACTAATATATTTATGCCCTTCCCATTTCATTACTTTTTACTGAAGTTGCTCTCATAATACAGCAATATCAGCTTCTAACTTTGTGCTGAAAGCACCGGGGATTATCTACCTTATTTATTAGCTGTGAAAACTTCCAATCAGTGAAATGGCATTAAGGAAATAGAGAGGGTCTACACGCTACCTGAAAAGTAGGGAGCGGCTGGTGCCATTGACTGGCTGCCAACTGGAGGTAATGAAGCCAATGCCTGGGCATATACTGTAGATAAGGTTACTGAGAGGACACAGCAGAATTACACTAGAAACCTATGTGGAATGAAAGATTCAATATATTGCAGTAGTTGTTAGTCGATAGACTCGAGCTATGATATCATTGATTTGGATTTTTAAGAGTTTGACTAAGAGTAGTGCAATAGCAATTTGTTTTCTTGTATGTTTCAACATGGATTTATCCCATGAAAATAAAATATGAGCTGGTTTGGGGTAAAGTGAGTAAATTAATATATTACAACTGATCTAATAAGTATCCACGGGTAGGTTTTTATATGTAAAATGCAGGTGGCAGACTATGGAATTAATAAAGTAAGGTCCTCAGTATGTAAGCACAAACGTGTGCATACAGTAAAGATAGAGCAAATATCAGCCAATCAGGATAAAGACTGTCTGCTGGGAGAATGGGGTCTATTCTCCTATGGCCCTCTGGTCCTGGCATACTCCAAGTCCATGCTTTCACATCAAACTAATTTAAATATAAATGCCAAGATTCATGAAATGTCTAAAAAGCATTTTTTTCAAGGGCTACTTTGAATACTTTAAGCCTGGGCCAGTTCAATGTCTGAATAAATTATGGCACTGAGCCATTTTAACTCTCTCTCCAACCACTGACTACATATTGATGTCCCTGGTGTGCCGTGAAGGGGATTTCCACTGAATACACCCTGACCTGAATCATCCATATGGGGACAAAAGGTTCTGTTTGGGAGAGGAGAGCAAGACATTTGTGGAGTGGTGGGAACCAAGACTGGACAAGAAGATGAAATATGTAGAAGGCTTAAAAAGGACGCTGGTCAGCTGAGGCCAAATGGGGTCGAGGAGACAACTTGGAGAACTTCTTTGCAATGTGTAGCAAACTCTAATCTGTAATGTCAGAGAGTGACACAATAGCAACTTTGAATAAACATCAACTGTTAACCTTCACAAGAGAGATAGACGTTATCAGATAGAAGGATGGATGGAAAAGCACTTTAAAGAAAGGAGGAAGCTACGAAAACACAAACCTTACTTTGCTTTAAACCTAAGAGGTTTCCTGTATATACACTGACTGGTCGTGTATGTGTGTGTTGATGTCTTTGTATAGTTGTAGGAACAAATTATGGCTTTTAACCTTTATTTTGAAACCATTTTGTTCAGTTTCCAGATATTTAAGGGACTTTTTGAGGGTTAAGACCTGATTTTAGGATTGGAATTAGAATTTCACTGGAATTTCATTTACATTTAAGACAGACAGGGAATGATGTCCAACACGAGCTGACTATGACAATAAATATCAAATTCTTAGCAACACCAGTAGGGGGCAGGTTGTCATCTAGCAGCAATTTTGGTTAATAACAACACCATGGTGTTATGCAGATACAAACAGAAGCAGATTTTCTACAGGTAGCACTTGAGCAGTACAGACGACTGCTTTAATGGTTTGGTGTGTACAATTAGGACACTGTAACATTAGAATAGGAATACAATATTCAAAATTGTGTATTTTTTTTTTAATCAAGTGACCGTTCTTCATCATGTTCTGGAGCCATGTTTCTCCCGAGTTCAGAATGGACCTATTCGTCTTTATTCCATTTAACAGTGGGTGCTATCCAGTGTTAATGTGGTTCACCAATGTTATTATACCCTTATCTAAAAAGCTCAAAACAGAGAAGCAAAACACTACAGGCCAATGATATTTTCAACAGCCACCATTAAGGAGCATGAGAAGAGCAGTTTACATTTGAATGAATTCTACTCTTCACCACTAGATGACACTACAGATTATAGACTGACAATTAAATGAGACAAATATCAGACAGAAGTACTTATGACCAGCATATACCTACAGCTTTCACACTGTTAGTGTATGGAGCCATCTTGAATTTTTATTTCTGAGTCATATATCTGACACAGGCATTCTAAGTGGAATTTGATAGAAAAGTTGGGAACAACTTCTGGGTTAAAATGCAATGTAGTTAGGTTAGTAAGGTCAGTTACCATGTAGGGATTAAAGTTAAGATGAGGTATAGAGGATGTATTGAGATATGAAGATAGACAGACATGTCTGTGTATGCTACAAATTGGTCTAAAGCAGGGGTGTCCAATCCTGATCCTCAAGGGCCACTATCCTGCAAGTTTTAGATGTTTTCCTCTTCCAGTCCACCTGAGGGTCATTATGAAGCTTCTGCAGAGCTTGATCATAGGCTTATCATTTGAATCAGGTGTGTTGGAAGAGGGATACATCAAAAACATGCAGAATAGCGGCCCTCGAGGACCTGATCTGGACACCCCTGGTCTAAAATGTCATGTAACCGGCTATGCACCTTGTGTAAGAGTGAAACTGTTCTTTTGATGGTTGATAAAGTTGATTTATCTGTGTGCGAGCGCTATATGTCAGAGCCACAACTCTAAGATGAATGGTCTTTGGCTCAGTCTGTGGCATGTATTATGATCTCTTCCATATATAAAACCTTATTCATGGAATCAAACTGAAACATGTCACAATGACACTGATGTGATGCTAATAAAGCCACTTCTTCATCTCTAATTTATGTCATACCATTATAAATGGGATTACTAACATTATACTGTGTACCCAGGGAGTTTGACTCTATTTCTATTTTTTAATGACAACTTTTATGTGTCAGTCATATTAGTTTGTGGTATTGGGTATGATCGCATCAGAGTCCTTCAGTCAAACAGGAGCACAGGAGAGCTTGGTATTCCCACAGGGTTGCTGAGTCAACCATCCTGTTTTCTTTTTTAACAAGACATGGAGAGAGACAGAGTCTGATTCCTTTTTCCTGACACAAAGACAATGCAGACGGCTGCAGTGAGAGAGGGAGAGGAGAGGATGTCAGCCTTCCTCAACTCCTGCGAGATGAGGCCTCCAGCAGCAGACACCTAGACACTTCAACAACAATAACAGCAATGTGGAAGTGTGGATGAGCGTGCTCTTTTCCCCAGACAATGAAGATCTCAAAGAGGAAGGGGAGGAGTAGAGATCACTCCCCAAATCAAACCTGACTCATCTAGGTCGAGGCTCCACTCACAATGAGACCTCAGGGAACGACACAACTCCTGTGAATGCATGTGTTTGCATGTGTGCATATATATGAGCTAGGTGGCAATATTTGTATCTTCATGTTTATGCCTTTATGTATATATGCCTAGTCTATCATCTTCACAAATACTATATTATGCACTTGTTAAAGGTTAACTATTCATTGCTACAACCAGATCAAAAGTGCGAACAAATGCATAATTGATGCTAATGAATGAATAACAAAGTGTATGTATGTCTTAACAAAACACTATTTTTTATAAAGATATTCTCAAGAATTCCAAACAACTCAGGAGACTTTCTTATAGTTAAGTATCATAGCCAGATTACCTGTTAACTAATACTTATCACAAGGCCTTCAATATATGACCTTCATCCCATTGACTGTCTTTACTTAAAGCATTCTTTGTTATTTTTATTATATCTATCCAAATTTAAATAAATAAAGAATTTGCTTGTGCAGCCCAATTACAACAGCCCAGCACCTTCTCAGCTTGGACCAGGAGACTATTCTCGCCATCCCTAACATACCCACTGCACCAGGGACTTCCTAATCAGCAAACCAAACAACCCTGAGCAGGCCCAGAAACAGCTCTGCAGCAGCACCTTCCGTGTAAACACCATTTTGAGTGTTTCTCCATTACGGTCAGTCCATAGGTACAGGCTCACAGAGAAAAGAGGCCATAAATCTCCCTCAGCCTGATATGTGGCCAAGTCACTGATGATTAAAATACCTCTCTAAAAACGCCACGGGCCGAGAGCGGTGGAAAACAGAGGCACTTAGCTACCTAGTTTGTTAGACTTTGCAAATGTGAGCAAATGGTGTGTTCAGCAAACTTTGACTTCAACAGAAATGATCCAAAACCTGCCACTGCTAAAACAAACAAGCACGTCTTCCAAATGAAACCCTCATCATCTCACCGTGGGAGACTGGTCAACTGCAGAGGTTTAGTTATATTACTGGGGCATTGTTTGGTGGTCCTGAGTGCACTGTCTATCCTGATCTAAAACCACTGGGATGTAAACACAACAAATTACTGGCACAGAATAATATTGTCAGTCAATAGCAATATAATGATAACTGAATCTACTGGCCTCAGGGATGGCTAAACCCTTTCACATGGGAGTAAGGACAATCACTGCTTGTCACTCCAAACCAACACAGTCCATTACATGTGCACTACACCAGGGTATATGGTGTATTTATGTGTATCTATAGATATACTGATGCACTTAAAGGTGAATCAACTTGTGTGATGAAGAGCAATGTTAACACTGTCTAATATGATAACAGTGATGTCTAAGATGCCTATGTTGCTAATAATGTAGTTTGGGGGCATTTCCGCAAAAGTCAAACACAGATGAAACCTTTACTCACCACATTCACAGTCTGGTTCAGCCTCTAGACAAGAATGTTAACCAATAAAGACCTAGTGTTTCTTTTGTAGCAGTTCCCAAATAAATTTTTCCCTCTGTTTAACTTTTCTTAAGTGATTTATCACCCTTTAATATAACATTATCCCCTGTGCATTATGTACTTTTCAGTGAACATCAGATATTTTCCAGTATTTCATTTACTGATTATGTAGATGGTCATAAAAGTAATTTAAAGGTTATTTTATCAAAATGGTGAAAACTGAGGGAAAAGTTACTTTTTTTTGGAAAATATATCATTAGCTGAACTTAAAATATGTGTCTACAACCACTGTCATTGATCCAACTGGCAAATCAATGTTGTGGGAGACAACAGTGTTTCCATGTTCACTACAGAACCTCTGAACGTCCAAATGGGTCACATCTGATGACCATGAAAAGACAACAGACTACAGAATTATTTCAGGTTTAGTGTGTCAGAAGTAATAGAACATTTTAGATCAGTAGATCATTTTTGGTTGCCAGTGGCTGTTTGGGTCTTTGAGGGTTAATATTGGTAGTTATACATTTGCAGGAAAGTGATTGGCTCACTTAAAAACACACAGCTGGCCCTATATCTTGAAACAAATTGCCAAAGATTTAATTGCAATAGTGGAAACTTAAGTCTGATGAGTGAGTAAATGAGTATCAGTTTAAGGCAGGTCAGAAGCACAGAACCCATTTCACTGCAGTTACCAGACAGCACGTACACAAAGCCCATATCGCAAACTGTTCAGCTTCCTCCTTTACTCTGAACAATAACACCCACACCACAACTTCTCTTTTTAGCAAAAGTGACGAATGCGAACTTCCACCAGCCTCCCAACTTTTGCTGGACTGTTTGATGATTTATTGGGGAAAAACACAAAGTTATTTGGAGTGTGAGATGAGAGTAGTGCTGCAGAAGGAGTGATATGGGAACTGGTGTGAGCCCTGGCTTAAATGTGTTATTCAGTGGACGGAGACATTTGCGGTTAAAAGCTGCCTGTAGGGAGCCACTGCTGAAAAACACATGATTATCTTGAAACAACTTACACACTCGCTTACTCGGATAAACACGGCACAATGTATGAGGTCAGAGTTGTTTATATGCAGAAAATCAAAGCATATCAGAGAAGCGTTCCCTCCATAATGCAGAGCAGAGCGGCGAAGCCAGAACAGAAGAACTCCTAAACGCAGCACTATGGAAACAAAACATTTATTACTGCTATGTCAGGAAAAGTGAATCTTTAGAAACAGATGGTACTATGATGTGCAGACACTGTTTTAGTTATGCCCCACTCTGATCAGCCATGCTTTGTTTTGAAAGCACATGAGGTTTTTATATGTAAGGCAGAGGACGACAAGTGGGAAAGAGAGGGTTTAGAAAACAGAACTTTTTTCGAAGTAGGTACATGGTGGAAATAACCTGATGTAATTGATCACCAGGGTGTCAAAGTGGATAACAAAACTCATCCTGTGACTGACAGTTATGTGGAAAATAACACTGAAACTGAAAATAATACCACTGTAGTTTGAGAAAGCAGTAGTTTTGGGAAATTACATCAGTCACATGTGACCAACAGGTTGAACGTGCATCACTTAAACATGACTTATTTATGACCACAGTTACTTTACTCATGCAAGGTTGTACTTCCCAGAGAATTAGCTAGGTTGTGAAGAACTACAAGCACATTATTTTCACACCTTAAACCAAGGAGGGAGAACTTCCCCAGTAAAAAAACAACAATAACTTCTTCTTTCTTGTATTTACTTTTTTCTTGCAGCAGCAAATGGAAGCAGTGAACTGCTTTAAAAGTTCGAACTTTCTTGACACCACAATAAGGTGCATGGAATGATGAAACATGCAGGCAACTGACAAAATTTAGCATCACATAGGGCGCCAAAGCCCTGATGGTGTGTTGAAAAGCATGATATTTCTCTTGCAACAATTGGGACACACATAATTCTATTTTAAACAACTTTAAAGACTCTGTAAGACTCCAAGTTGTGCTTCCAGACTCAAATGGAAGTGGAACTATTTTTTTTCTTGATACAGGATCCATGTCCAGGGTCCATGTGGGTCCAATTCAAAGCAACCCACTACAGGACTATACTTATTACTTTGTGTAGTCATCCTTTTTGCCTGTGAGCAGCAGTCTTTGCACTTGTTTGGTTGGACAGTAGCTGTGGCCACAAGCAGGTCAAAGTTTGCATGTGTTAACTTTTTTTAATAACCTTGCAAATGGAGTAAAGATGAAAATACAGAAGCTATTATGCCTGATTAAGGCCATCAAAGATAGAACATAAGCACAGAAGAATAGTATTAACAAACTAAATGTTCTCTCCTTTACATATTAAAATACTTAATCTCAGGGCACTATTTGAAAGGATAAAGCTCTTTAATATAATAAAAGTTGGTTTTGCCACTGATTTATAGCACTAGGTGTGTGGGATATACAACAACAGTGACAACAAACACATATTGTAGGTAAAAAAACAAAAAACAAAAACAAACAAAAGAGAAGTGAAACCCAGTCACTATAAAGAGTTGGGTTGTCACCAGTGCTGTGAATAGAGGGGGAACCCAGATATGAACTGAGGACCTCTTGATCTAAGTTAAATACTCAACCACTGAGCTATACCCCCTGACACTATACACCCACCAGGAAGACACCACAAGTCAGCTAGCTGTGGGTTTGATCACAGCTGCATGACTTAATGCCACATGACAAAGACAATTCAGGCCAGCAGGGTTTAGTTAGTGGGCAGGAAATCTAGCCTCTTATGTCAACCTGCTTCTGCTTTACTGAAGACCCTACAGAACAAACCAGTTCAAGGCTGTTTCTGTAGCTGACCAAGTGCTGACAAGTCCATGTAGGGGGTTCAAAATGAAAGAACCATTTTATTTTTGATGTAAATAATAATTTACTGTTAAAATCAATGTAAGGACATGATGAAAACAAAAACCTGCAACTGATCGAAGAAAAAAATTCCACAGAGCACAATGAATTTGGGGAGGTTTTTGGTGTGTGTGCGTGTTGCATGTGGGAATAAAGCATCTCAACAGATTTTAATTATTAATAGCTTCAGTCTGTTCCAAAACGGAGAAATTTACTCTCTTACCCAAATATTGCAGGTCTGGTCTAGTATACCAACATGTGGTTTCTAAACAGTTGTTTGGATAGCATAGGTGAAGCCTGCTGGGTAGTCACTGCACATTGTCAAATGAATTTGCCTGTAATGTTCAAATGAAAGGCAGAGACCACTCTGTAAAGAAAAAATAATAATCAGGCAGACTATGTGAAAATGTTTTGCTTTGATCAAAGCTGTGATTGTGAGCCAAAGTAAGTACTCTGAAAGTACTCATGTTTGCGGGGAGATGGGAATGCGGTAGGGGGAGTGTTCTGGGATTTCCACAGCACTTCGGGGTGGATTGTATCTTTTTAAATCTGATGAAAAACAGGACGCAGCAGATGACAGAGTTGCTGTGGCCAAGAAGATGCATCTATTTTAGATGCAAGTTACAGCCATTTTCAAAATTTATGAACACTCCATGCATGTTTATTATGCTATCTTATTTCCTGCTTGGATTTATAGCCGTGTATCTGGACAAAAGTGTATGTTATTTAACTTGAACTTTATGCCTATAAACAGGCACAATTAATTAACAAAACTTTCCCTTTTTTAGAGAAAATATATCTTACTGACTAAGCCTATTATTTAAATAATTAGACTTCTAAAAATAATCAGATTCATAGAAATCCATCATTTAATTTAATGGAGTAAAACGTTTCCTTTGTTCATCTGCCACTGACGTCATCTCTAAATTACTGACATTAACAGAATGAAAATACAGAACATGAGTAAACTAAAGGTAATGTGAATGAATACACTGCATGTGCATGTGTACACTGTTGTGGTCTTCTGCATGTATAATAATGAAACAATGAAACTGTATTGTTTGAATGCTTCCATGTTCTTTGCATTAGCATATATGTGTGCCTGCTTTAGATGTGTCTTGGCCACATGTGCTGCCTGCATGTGCCTGCACGGGCCTCTGAATGTTTCCCTCACATGTGCTTTGAAGCAGACAAACTTCACAGGTGGAAGACAATGAAACACAGGAATAGGAGAGGTTGGGAGCCTCTCAAAAAAGGGACTAATGAGGCGGGTGGAAGAGGAACTGAGGGTTGCTTGGAGGTCCACTGGGATGAGGATCCTGGAGACAAAGAGATGCTAAACACCCTTGTAAGCTTTGTGGACTGAAAGCACCGAGAGCAAAAGGCATTACCCTTGGCCAGTTGTGACCTTCTTCTGACCTGCCATACTCAATGTAAATGAACTACAGATTGATGAGACCGGGGGAAACCTAAATACAGATTTTGAAGTACATTTGTAGTTTAGGATATTCAGATAAGGGTGGGACAGTCATGACAAGAATATAGAAATGAAAAGATGAGACAAATATTAAACCAGTGTAAAACCTACGTATTTAATATGGAAAAAACAACCAAACCCGCCAACGCAATTCACACAGTTCAGAGTCTGATCCTTCTCTTTCTCAGTATGTTGAATATTCAATCCAGGTTAAATGGGGCTGCAGTGAGTTACCAAGTTAAACACAGCAGGTGTGCATATATCCGAAAAACAGATGGAGGTATAAAATCAATTTGTTCATAAATGATCATTACTGAAGCTGTGATTTAATTTATTTAATGACTGTTAATTCACTAAATGTGTTATTTGGCAACTAACATTAAATATTAAATGGTTGTTCACTAAGGGAGAAAAGATACCTTGAACATAAGAGTCTGGAAAAAAGAAGAAAAAAAATTACTACTTTTGATCTACATTTTGTATGTTTATGTGCACTTGCAAGTATTAGAATAAGAAAAGGTTTGTAGAGAGAGTTTTACATTCAAAAGGTGCCTTTTTGACAGTCTTTCATACACCATTGGTGGTTTTTTTCTGTGACTAATTTGAGCATCATTAATGTTTTTTTTTTTAACCATTGCTTATGTCATGAGTAGTTTCAGGCAGAATATGAATACTACATGGAATAAACAGCATTTTATTTTTTCATAGGGTTGATTCTGCCAAGCTTTCACTGCAGAAATATAGACATCAACCAATCATTTGTGTAAATGGGACCCCACACCAACAACAATGATAGAGCTGGACCTGCTGATTTCTTTCCACAGAATTAAGTACAAAACGCACAAATGATTAAGATAATATAGTGAAACACGATGTGGGAATCGATATTGTGAGGAATTTCTGTAAATTGAATGTCATGTGAATCAGATACAATTTACACCATGTGTGTCATTTCACCTGGACACTGGATGAACAGAGCATTCAGCGTCAGACACATAGACTGCAGAGGAAGCTCAAGGTGATGTTGAATTCATCACTGTTTCTATGGAATACTTTCAAAGCTTTTATTGAACAAGTGTCACAATTCCTGTAAACTCACGTCTCTGCTGATGTGACTGGTTTGATAGAAAATATTCTTAGGCACATTATTGGGTTTTTCATTGATAAAAAGCCTCAGTGTGTAAAAGTTTTCAATGTGAAATAGGGCTGTGCAATTAATCGAAATTCAATTACGATTTTGATTATTACATGCAATGATTACAAAAATTATGTAATCGAGAAAAAACGATTATTCATTTTGAGTTGTTTAATTCACGCGCACGCAAGCTACCATGAGCTGCTCTGCCCCGCCCCCCTCTAAGCTACAGCTGCCTGCTAGCCGGCAGGTCCACCCCAAGAGGAAAGTTGTACCTAGTGGTCTGGAAAAATAGCAGGAGAATCACAGCAGAAGTGCTTGGTAAACAAAAAAGGCAAGTCAAATTCAATTGTATGGAATCACTTTAGGTTTGATGAAGAGCAAAAACCCATTACGTGCAAAAAGTGTTTCGTAGTTGTGTCCGCACTGACCGGTAACACAGCAAACCTTTTTAACCATCTAAAGTTTAACCACCGCCACCTTTATGATTATCTTATGAAAAACTAAAACACATAAAAAAAACTCCGTCTACAACTTCGTCCGCAATGCAATCTTCAGTCTCCGAATCTCTTTACACTGCAACTCCCGTATTAACCTAACAGAAACCTCACGGCACGCCCCTGAATTTACTTTGTTTCATACTACATTGAACATACTTGAATTTATAATTTGCACTTTACGTTAGTTTTTTTTTAATTGCTCCAGTTCTATGGCAAGTCTAGAGCAGTTTAATTCCAGTGCACTATTTGTTTACAAAAGGAAACATACTTGAATTTACAGTATACTTATTTGCATTCAAAGATTTTTTTGTTTCGTACAAAAGTGAACATACTTTGTTTTAACGGTTAAAAGCTTTATTTATATTTAAAGAGTATATCTTACATTGTTTTGCAAGAAAAACATAAACAACTTTAAGGTTAACAAATAATCGTCTTTAATAATCGTGATTTCAATTATTGCTAAAATAATCAAGATTATTTTTTTTTCTATAATCGAGCAGCCCTAATGTGAAATTTAGGGTTTATTACAGTCGTGCATGCCTAGCCTATACCACCACCTTCTGCACAACCCTATTTGTTCCAAATGTCTTGAAGGTTTTTCTTTTTTTTTTCACTGTCAAGCAAAAGTCTCATCGCTACAATAGTCACTAGGCTGATGTTAATAAAATGATTTATCATAGCTCTATGTATACGTTAACATTATAGATAATCAAATGTTACGTTAAGAGTCCTGTGAAAGGTCAGAAGGGGGCCGATACCACATTTCGGACAGAGACAGGCAGACACATAAGTCTTTTAAATGTCACACAGATGACTGTCTCTGGTACCAGGATGACACAAACACAAGAGTCAGTGCAAATAAACTGTGGCTGCCTTCCCATGGTCCCCGGCCAGGGGTTATGTCAGTCACCGTTTGAGTCTGTTTCTACATGTCAGAAAGTGTAAATGACTTTGTTTCCCAATCAAGACCTCACGGCTCCTGTGTTGCTTTAAGTGTGACACAAGTGACCTGTAGAACCACTCTCAGTCCAGTTCAGGAAGTAATAAAGCAGTCAGCAAACTCACACACACACACACCCCCAGACATGCACACATAATTCTACAGCCATCCAGCTGTCTAGCTATAGCTTTATTGGGATCCAGGCAGAAGTAATAATAAAAACCGTATTGGTAGCACATTCCCAGTGCTGCTGAGTAGAGACTTTTACTACTCCAAGCACTTCACACTTCATTACCAAAATACTGTCTTCACCATTTAGCAGTGCCGGCCCTTGCAATAATTACCTCTAATAAGCCCTAGATGATATTATGACAGTATGAGTGTTTTTATGAATAATATTCCCCGTGACTATGAACTGAACACCCACTCCTCAACAGTTTAAAGACCCACCCTGGGCACTCCCTCTCTCTCCCACTACAAGCATGAGTATGATTAAGAGTTGACATAACTAATAGCCTCTCCTCTAACTCAGGTAAAGGAAGGCAGTTCAAAGTCTCACGAGGGTTGGTGGGTTTAAAAGTGCTTTCAGCGTGCTAATGATGAGCCTGCTGAAGCTCACTGTCCCGACTTCCGTAGAGCTGAGTGTGTACTCAACTCCAGTATGTGCAAGTAAAGCTACTCTGAGAGGTGTTATGCACAGATGAAGTGGCTGTGGATTATTGATGAAAAAGGGTCGAGTACATATATGACGAGGTGCAATGGCATAAATACATACAGGATCTAAAGCTCAGACTATAAATGTCGCATTATGTCTTCTATACCTCCACAAAAAAGTCCATTTGTGATCAGGAATTAGTACTTTTACTTCCACTGAAACTCCTTAACCTCAGCCCCTGACATGAGCAATTTAACAGAAAACACTGGGCATGTTCTAGATAATTCTTAGCTTTGATAAATTTTAGTTGGATAAGCGATAAGTAATATCCATGTTTGGTATGGATAGAGTAGATCATACAGCTTAGAAAGAGAAATAAAAATGTTCTTCTAAAACATATATCATCACTTTGTACTGAAGCCAAACATAAGACAAGGAAAATAAATTTAGGCCTACAGGTTGAATAGTGTTCTGTTTGTTAGCAATTCCATTGTCTGTAAAGATAAAAAAAAAAAAAAACTCAGTGAGGAATGGAGGATGTTTCAGTTCTGTAGTTTTGCTTTCATAACTATAGAAACCAATTTCACAGAGATGGTGGTGGGGATGGGGGGGGGGGGGCACACACAACAATGAAGAGGCCTTGTATTATAACATTATTATTTACTTACACATACAAATAAAAGGGATACCACAGGAGCTGGCACATGGGTGTGGTTTGTTTGTAATAGTTTGATAAAGTAGTTCACAATGGCTCTAAAAAGAAACTTACAGTGACAATAAATGTATTTACCACTCCTAACTTACCAAATACAAAATATGAATTCATGAAGTTAACTGAAAATCTTAAGTTTTATCTTATAAATTATAATAGTGCACCTAAACAAAAGCTGCCACAGTCAGATGCCTCCATAGAGCAGTACCTTCCGCTAAACAATGAAGTCTCAAGACAATACTGACTTCCCACACACTGTCCTTGTCAGAAGTAAAGCTACATATACTAGGTCTACTTTTCCAAATGTTATTTAATGCTCTATTTTATGCTGTGTGGTATATGGGGCTTTTGTGAAGGTTGACTGTCCAGCAAAGTCTCAGTAAGATTATTTGAACTTTAGCTTGACAGAGTATGAGAGGGATGACGTGAGACAGGTTCACCATTAGACGGGATCTATCAGCAGACACACACTGCCACTGTTATCACCTCTCTGATTCTTCCCATATCAAAGCCCCGAGATCTTACTGCATCACCTGCTCGCTGCTGAAGTGAGAGATTGAAGAGGTAGTTCTGGACCACAGAGAGTCTGGGTAGATGAGAAAGATAAGTATTAAGTGCCTAGCTTCAGACCTAGCTGCATGTGGTCCCAAACCTAAACCAAGTAGTTTTATCTGTAATGGGCAATTACTGACTTTGGACATTGCTCAGATCCACTGGGAGACTCAACACAGTGGTAGTCCACTTCATAAAAGTTAAACCTATGATGAAAAAAACAAGCCAGAGTCTGACTGAGTAAATAAAATGTTTGAGATTTACCACAACATTTAAAAGTCATGGTTATCTAAATAGTAGCCAACAAAGATTGTGTGCATTTATACTGTGTCAGTGTGCATCACCCTCACTTAGGTGACTTTTATTTAGCCTTGTCCAGCAGCAGGGAGTCTCTTCAGTGACAGACCACTAAGCCAAATTGATTAGATCAATGCTTTCCTCATGGAAAGGTGTCCTCCTCCCCCCCCCCCACCACCACCACCACAGGCAATCTCTGTAATGGCCTCCCAGCAACCCTGTCACTGGAGAGTTTCAGAGAGCAGTACGTTCAAGGACCTGAGGACCAGGAAAAGACAATTTGACACCACACCGGTCTTCATGGAGATCCAGAAAAAAGCACCAGAATTCCAGTTACAATAGAGGGAACTACTATTTTAAAATGATCAACTCCAGAGATGACCTGTTTTGTTACCACAAACACTGTGATCTTCCGAGGTATTTTAAAGCCATTAATTTCAGTGTCATTTCAATGCTTGAAGTCAGCTTCTGTTGTGGTTGTAAATATCAGAAAGGTTGAGAAAAAAAAAAAGATTACACATTCAAGGATCAAGTGCATGAACGTAGACATTCATGAAAGTCAAGTTCAAGAATGACTGACTGTTCAGTGATGAAACTGTGGACTGACAAAGCACGATGTTATTATAATCTAGATTATTGAGAGAATAGGTTCAACATTATGGATCTTGTAGGTTTATTGTGTATATTTTATAACTATATATTTTCCCTTTCTGTTCACTTGACCTTCATCTAAGAAAGTCTCCATAATCATGAGAAAGCAAAATTACAATAGCTGCTCAAGCAAACCACTGATTCTGGTGGAATTAGATCAAGTAATGTGGGGCAGGAGATGCAGCAACTACAGATGAACTTGAGCTGCAAATGTGAACTTAAGTTGTAAATTTGTATTTGCTGGGGCCAACAAGATGCAAAGAAACAACTCATACAGCTTCTATTGTTGTTGATAAGGTGCAATTTAGGGTAAATGCCCTCATATCCCTATGTTCTGTACATCCACACAAATACACATAATGTTGAGTTCTGAAAAATCTTCATTTGGGAAGGTGTTTTGCAAAACACCAGATGCATGTGGAGGACAAAACAACAAAAAATGTTCTGTAAAAAATCTATATTAAGGTAGACGGGAATTCACTGACCATAATATCTAACCCCTCTCTATATTCTTATTTTATTATCATGGCTGATTTTGGGGTCCCAAATGTTGTATATTACATGAGTATAAGAGTATACATTCTCATTCACTCATACACTGTAGTGCTATGTGCTGTGTACTAACTAATATTTAAATGCATTCTTTCTAGCCTTAAACACATACCAAATAGTTGTGGACTTGTTGCACTTTGTCTGTCACCCAAGAGCATTTAGAGCTGCATCTGTTTAAACATGGCAAAACTGAGAAATGACTCTCTAACTGCTAACAATATAACCCCCGAGCTGAATGAATGGACTTCAGTAAAAATCCTTGAGAAACAAAGAACAGAGCATTCAATTTCAAAGCTACAAGCATCATTAAGATCCTGTGTTAATTTAAAGTTTGAGACATTTTCTTTTACTTCTGTAAGATTAGAATTTAGCAGTGAGTAGAGGCAGAGGCAGCTCCAGCGTCCGTATAATTACGGGAAAATTACATTCATTATTGTAATTTACATCTCATCTCCAATCCAATTATTAGCAGTTTGACCTGCACGGCACATGTTAGCATGGAAATCTAAAATGGGTTCCCAAGGCAGAGTTGAGGGAGGGGTGGAGGACAGACAGAAAGCGAAAGGGAGAGTTTGGGACTTTGGGAGTTGTAGGAGGGGGAAAAACAATCAATATGGCACTAAAAGATGATGATTTTAAATAGCCATAATTCTCTGCCTCAGAGCACAGCTGCCAAGGGCGCCGCTGCTACACTTTGATGTCTGATATGCAATATTGCTGCCAGTAATTTGCTCATCTGCATCTCTAGAGGGGCCATTCCCTGTCTGTCTTGTTCATCCGCCTGACTGTGTGCATGTGTTGCCAGTCTGTCTGTCTGACTCCTTACCTCCTGAAAGTCTTATTCTCAACGCACATATATAACTTTTGAGGTAGTTTCACAAAGGAGATTGAAAGTGTTAAGTGTTGAGTCCTCTAAGGAATGAACATGCATACAAAGGTGGCAAACTACCACATAAAAAGCACTCTCAATGGCCAGAGCTGTTTGATCAACTGAGTCATCATTGCAGTTGTCTGCCTATCCTCCCTATGTTCTTCACTGTCATTATTGCTAACAAATGCTATATATACCAGTCAACACTAAAGACACTGTGTGTGGGAAGCAATCAGTTCTTCAATGCACCAGTCTTGTTATTACATGTGTTGAATTCACAAGGTACAATTTACAGGGCATAAGAGTGACAGGCTCAGATGTGTCAGTATGAGCGCTAGAACAGCTTGCATAAGCTCTCCATTGATGCATCAGCACAAGTTGCCGTGACAACATAAGGATGCAGCCTGAAATATCCATAAGATTTATTCAAGGTCCAATACAGGCTAAGAAGAAAGCATTTCTTTACTTCTAATTTCAATGTCTGGTGGTTTTTTGTATCCTCATAGTGAGTGATGGTCAGAGGTCAGGATCAGTTAAAAATAAAGACCCTCCAGCGGTATGACTGATGTCTCACAAAACAACTTCTAGGTTCTGAATGTGTTCTTGCTGACAGCAGGTTAGAGGGCTTCACACTCTTTCAGATTGGAACAATACCATTCTCAGTTAAAAAAAAAAAAAAAAAAAAACATCCATAAACCATTCCAGGCAGGTTGGATGTGAACAATACTCTAGTCCAAGTATGGTCCACAAATAAAACATTTCTTAAACTTCTAATTTCAGTGGCTGGTGATTTCCTGTAGCCTCACACTGAGTGATGGGTAGAGGTCAGGACCAGTTAAAGTCCAGAACCTAGAATAGTATGACAGTACTTGATATGTCTCAGAAAGCAGCTCTAAGCTTCACACATGGGTAAACTAAGTTGACAGCAGGTCAGACAACTTCAAACAAACCTACTTTTCACACTCTGCCACCTGTTTATGTTCAAATGTCCAGAAATCAGTCCATTCAGGTTGGACCAGCCCTTCTGTTAGTCTAATGTCCAAAGTTCTAATGTTCATTCGTGTGTGGGGGTGGAGGGGTCCCATGGGGTTGTGGTCCATGCCCATACGTGAGGCCTGGTTTTGAATGTCTTAGATTTTCTTTGAAGTTCAAGACAGGCTCTGCATCCGCTCACTGGTTCCACTTCAGGGGACTTGAATATATGGACATGAATAACACCCGAGTCAGTGACTTGCCAGCGCCATTTTACCTGCGCGTGTGTGTGTGTGTGTGTGCGTATGTGCGTGTGTGCATGTCCACCTTGCTCTGCTATGTGTGCTCTTGCTCATGCATGACTGAGTATCCGAGTGTGTCTCAATTCCTTCCGTTGGCTTCTACCTGTCTGTCTAAGTCAGTACACTGCTATTCCCTGGATACATTGCATATCTTGACAGACACTCAACTCCATGCAATACACCTGAAGCATGTCAAGTGAAACTGACTCTAGATCCTGTTGAAGAAAATACAGTTGATACACTTTTTTTCTATTTGTATAGTTTGGAAAAAGTTTACTCCATTCTATATTGTTCATGGTATTTTAGTCTAGCTGGCACCAACACATGAAATCCGTGGATACACAAAGTGTATACATTACTGAACAGGCTTACTATACTATAATATGCTAAACTATCTTACCAAGTCATATTTTTGCCAATAAGTGTTGTGAATCATGTATTCTGGTATTTTCACAGATGCAAATGAGCATATAGGGTTTACATGCTTTTTTATACTTTATGTTTGCTTCAGCATTCAAGACAAACCTTTAAACTCTTGCATACTGTATTTCGTGCGTAAACACATTTCCATTGGTGGGTTATCCTTATGTAATCGTGTATTTTTTTTTTCTTTCTACTGTAATTGTATTTTTGGACTGTGTTCACACCTCTCCATTCCTTCCTGGAAACATTAAGTGAGGTGATATGCAGTATACTAACTTATGAGGCATGTATTTCTTTTTGTTGACAATATCTCGGCAATAATGTAAAAAGTTAAAAGTGGCCGTCATTTATTTTTTCCATCTGTCTGTAATTGGTTGTATCATTGAACTCACTGGATCGCAAGGCGGATGGGGTGACCTCAATCTCACTGTTGACCTGGTAGGGCTGAAAGGCCGATGCTGAACTCATCTCACTGGCGAAGGGTTCTGGGCTCTGTGTACCTGTGGAGCTGGCACTGGTGCCATCCCCTCCATTGTGTGGATCCTGCTCTTCATACACTGCTACCAGCTGAAAAGAGACAGAAAAACAAGTCAGTTCATGGGCATTTTCTTTTGAGGCAACAGAAAGGAAGAAAAAAATTGAAGTTATTATATTTCTTGTAAGGCACATACAAACATTTTCTGTGTTTTGTTTTTCTCTCGTCTCATCTTAAAAACATCTGTATCCCTGCAGCAGCAAGCATTCGGGTTGCCAGGTTTGGCTCCCACAGCAAGCAACTGCTCAAGCCCAACAAAGGTGATACGTTGCCACATTTTCCTGGCCAGACAAGGAGACCTCCCCACAGCATCCTTTAATTATCAGTCTAACACACACTGCTCATCACTTGAACATTTAACAAGAGAGAGATGGCAGCATGGGGTATAGTGCGAAAGTGACACCAGTTTCCTCTTTGAATAAGATAAAGAAAATTAGATTAACCAATGCTGAGTGACTACATGTGAGATGAGGTTTTTTTTTCTCCGCAACAATGGACTCAGATGCTCAGAAAGACAGCTAGAGAGAGAAAATGAGACACTAATTAAAGCATTCAAGCAAAAGTGGTAGAGTGCAGGTACAGTGGCAGTGCCAAGAGGCTTTCACTGCCAGCACAACCTGTTCCTAAACCTCTCACAAGCGGATTAACCTCCTATTCCATACAGAGTAACCATACATCAGCCACCCGATACACACCATGTCATACAGAGTAATAGTATGTATTTTAAGGACTTGAGATTCCTTCTATTTTGTGTTCCTTGCAAATCTTTGTAATAGAGGGGCATGGATGCTGAGAGAGCAATCAACAAAGAAAGTATTAGCTGCTGTTGGGAGCAAACAGCTTATGTGTAACCTCCACTGTATTTGTCTGAAGGTAAAAATAGCACAAGTGTTTTTCCATGTATTTGCTGTTTTTCATCACCCCAATACAGGGAAATCTGCATATAAACAAGTTTAGAAGCCCCCGCTCTTCTTTTTGATTTAATTCATATGCAGAGGATGGCGCTTAAGTGTGTATGTGTTTGTGTATCTGCTTCTGAATTTATGCCTTTCTCTCAGTATGCCCATGTGCTTTACTGTTGCCGTAATTCACAGCGACGTCTCTCATGCTGGCTTTTCACAATTAAAGCAGACTGCGGTTGTTGTTGTTTTTGGTTTTTTTCCCTACGATGTTTCCCTGCATCCTGATGTTGCCTTTGAGACATACTCTATCAGTGAAGGCTGCGCCCATTTCACTCTAATCACACTCTATTCGGATCTTGAAATTACATTCCTCAGGTTGTAAGGGTTTATCACAAATTTGCTCAGCACACCAGAGAAGCAACGAGAGAGGAAAGAGATCTGGTGCTACAAAATAACAAGGCCTCGTATTAGGAATGAGGCAATTTTAAGTGAAGGATTTGCTGAAATTGTATTGTACTTAATGATAAATATGTAAATTCATGTTGCTAATACACAAAAGGATATTTTAGTGTTTTTAGGGAAAACAGTATCCAAATCCAGTGTTGCCTGTTGAAACGATCATTTATTTCATGCAAGGGTAATGTGTGATATTTTTATATCACAGTATCTGGTTGATTTACATACTATGTTTTCTACTTGTTTGAAGGATAAAAATTTTTGTGGTGTGAAGACATGAAAATGCAGAGGAGTCTGTGATCAAAAGAATGAATGCATGTCACCACAGTTCTTTACACTGCCCAGTGTATGTGCAAGCCAATGTATCATTACCGAAATACTAATCAGGCCTCCCATTCATGTGTTGCCGGGAGTATTTAGCAACCTGAAAAGCCCACTGCCTGCCAGCCATCCATTTACAGAAGTGGCTTGTGCTGCTGCTAGTGTTGTGGCAAAGCAAGATTCATTTTTAAATACATTCCAAATCCCTCTAATTAGGTCCACTTTGCTATGCTTTACCTCCTTTTATCAGACACTCCAGAGCACTCTTTGGATATCTGACATGCACCGCTAAATTCATCCACACACCCTCTTCGTCATAATGAAATGGCCCTTTGTTTATTCTGCTGTCATTATTTATGGGCTTTTGAAAGTGCCATTTTTAAACCCTAAACCCTCCAAAAAAACATGAAATGGTCTCCTTCTCCAGAAAACTCAAGGTTTCTTTGGTAAGGTGAAGGCTGAGACATGAGCCAATCTGTTAGAACAACAGTTTCAAAGTAACCGACAATTTATGAGCTGATCATTCCATTTTCTTTTTGGCTTTAAAAGTTGGATGACTAAGAATAATGAGACCGTCTCTCCACATACCTATGCTTTATATACAGGGTTATACTCCAGTTATTTCCTAATCCTCAAATAGGATGGGAGTCTGCAGCATGTCCTAGACCTCTAGGGATTAGACCGAAGTTTGAGATGTTGACAGTTCCCAGTGTGAAGCAGTTGATCCAGAAAGATAATTCAGAAGTCTGAGCCCTCCTCATTACAGAGGCCAGGCATCATGTGAAGGTGTGAGGGGTCAGTGAGATCCCAAAGGGGGGGGAAATAATACAAAGATCTTTTCCTTATAGGTGGACCTTGACAACTGCCTGTGACCCTCCCAGATGGGAAACTGAAAGTAGGCATCCTTCAGCTCTATGGAGGCAGACCGAGCGCCTGGCTCCACTTCACCAGAAACCAGTCAAGGCCCCGGAGGTCTATGATGGGCCTGAGACTCTGATCAGTTATGTCTTCCTATCCAGAGGAAATAGTGAAAATAAAACTCTGTGCATAGGGGTTCCATAGGTGGGTTGAGAACTACTTTCTTTTTTAAGTCAGAGGACACACTTTGTAATTTGATTCTGCTCTTTCTTTCACTTACAGACTGACTTTCTGTTTCTCATTCTCCATTAATTCTTTATCAATAGAAGTGTATATATAAGTACTGGTTCTATTACTCCCCAGGACAGTAACAGAAAGTACTTTGAACTCATATCATGATATAAGCAACGAGGGGGGGGGGGGGGAGGGCACAATTCATTTAATTTCTGTTGTTGATGCATATCAAATTACAATCAGTCTACACAACATCATTACCCGTACTGAAAAAGCTGTGTTTATCTATTAAGACAATCTACAGTGCTGAAATATTTCCACAAATGCCAACTTTTCTTGATGCCAGTTGACTAAGCCAAGTCCAAAATAATAATGGAATTATAATGGAAAAGGAGTTAGAAGCTGCACCTCCTTGCATAATTTACACTCGTATCATCACTTCACCTTTGGAGAGTGAATTAAGAAGAAGTATAGGATTCCATTTTGAGAAGTACCCCCTTAACATTCTCCCTGTCTCCCTTTTGTCCATGTTTCCACCATCTCCCTGTCCTCTCTCTATTTTAATGTATGGAGTAGAGGGCACTTTTGGCCAGAGGGAAAACTGATGCAATTCTTACTTTTGACGGGACAGAACAGTAATGCAGCAAAAGCCATCACACAAACGCTCTCCCTCCATCTGGGAATTGGTCACAGCTACTTTAGAACTGAGACGATTTCACGTTTAATTTTTTTTTCCTCACATTCCCCCCGTGGCTGCTCTACAGCGAGCGTCGAGTTGTATTCAGAAGTTTTTCAAAAGGAGGAAGAAGTTTTTAGTGATGCACAGACGGCAACAGCATGGCTAATTGTCAAGTGGCGTGACAGCTGAGGCTGTGGATTCAGAGCAGATAGAAGGGAGGGAGGCTGCAAAAGAGAATTTAAAACCCATAAAATACAACATGCTATAGCCTACAATAAAACACAAAGTTATACCAAAACCAAAGGTAGGAAAAAAGGAGAGTGAGAGGAAAGGCAAACACATGACAGGGTGTGAGCTGAAGAAATGTTCCAGTTCCCGGTCTCAGGATAAACTCTGGAGCGATTTGAAAAACCTATTTAGCTTCTACCTGCTTCAGTTGAAGCGAGAAAAAGAGAAGAACTGACTGAGTCTTATTTCATGGGCCTCTCTCTCCAGTAGGGAGCTACAACACTGCTGCTGCCTTAAGCCCCTGGAGCAAGGCTGACACTCATCCACTCTCAGCCGGTTCCACCGACTGTCACAGCAGCTGCCAATCAACTGATATCTACCTGGAAGCCTGAGGGCTGCTGGAAAGAGGCAAGAGCAGAGGATGGAGGGAGCTGATGATGAAGGGCTTCAGACGAGGTGGAGGAGAGGAGAGGAGAAGCAAAAGGAAAGAGAGAAAGTCAAATGAGGCCTGGCATTCTCTGCAGCAGGTACTGACTGTATTTGGGATTCAGCATTTCCATATCTGTAACAGTGAGAGCGTGGAGACAGGGCACTGAAAAACAGAATCTCAGGGATGTCTTTCATGTTGGCCTTCTTTGATCTCCTTCCGGTTTTTGGCAGCAAGGGTGGGGTAGAAGAAGAGATGGAGAGCGGAAGCAACTGAGGAGAGGATGAGGAGCTGTTTTGACAACCCCTCTTCATTTTTTTTTCTTCTCCTCCACCAAACACATCCTCCATCTCTAGAACCTCTGATCTGCCAGGAAGTCCAGGCGTTAGAATTGGCACCAGTACAAAACAAGCATATAAAGCATTTCCTCGGAGATGCTCAGACGACACAAGACAACAGAGGTTATTAGTAGTCATGGGCAACGCTGGCAGTGCCACCAGAGACATGTAATACCTCCACTACGATGCTCTGACGCTAATCCATATCTGCCACTGTGGCTTTTTCACAGCCGAGTGGAAAGGACAGCTGACATGAGTCAACCCGCGGGAAACCTGTCCGCTCAATCTACCCCTTCAATTAAAGAGCACATCAAAAGTCTTGCCAGACTGCGTCCTGCTGTGAATATTTATTACTGCACAAAAAGTCACCCTTTGGAGGCAAGATTAATATTTATTCATTTGTCTGTCACTGCTTTTTTCTTTTTCTTCTTCAGTGTGACTTAGGCTGAACCCCAATTCACCCCTTGGCCCTCCCCCTTACCCCTACCCCTCCGTTTTGTGTGTACACGTGAAGGGGTAGTGTTGTCCCGATTCTTGATTAGAAGGAGGGGAAGAGCTAAGGCGGAGGACTGTATAGCCCTCGAAACGGAGATTTTCCAGGACCACACTACAAACGAAGGGGTAGGAGAAATTTCCCATAGTTCTGTTTGAATCATTGGCAAGATGGAGGTAAACACAGCCAAAAAGTGCAGCAGTGTGATGAAAGAAACACATAAATGTATGTATTTTCTTCGTAAACAACTTAATCATTTGATCGATAATTTAATGCCGCTTTAATGTGTTATGGATCGCATTTCTGCAGTTTATAGTTGATAGCCGCAAAAAGACGCCCAAAGCCCATGCAACAGAGATGGTTACAGCTACTGATGGCATGGGGAATACTTTCGGAAACAAAGTTTTCGCATCTGTTAATAGCAGCATCGATAACTGCTGATGATATAACAGGTTGCGAAGGGTTGTCTCATTTCATTGGGGAATTTTCAACCCCTACCACTTGCAGCTCCGTTTCAAGGGGTAGTGTCAAGTGCAAGGGCCAAGGCGTAGGGGGGAGGGCTAAAGGGTGAATTGGGACTGGGCCTAAGAAGCAGTGAGTATAACTTAGAGAAGGTGGAAGAACTGAATTTGTTGAATTTACTTACCTTTTTTGTTCTGTTCTTAACATTTTCATCTTACTTTTGTATTCAGATGACAGAATCAGGGAATGGCACTGTAACTAATATTACTAATGAAGAGTGTAATAGCTGAATAAGTTTTGCATAAACTGTCTATTCCAGAAAATTCACATACACACTCACAGACTCCACACAAAAAACAGTCCAGGTTTCATATCTCCTCCCCATCATTTATCATGATTTTATTGCAAGGGCACAAGGTGCAAAGTTATTACAGATACAGTCGTGCTGGAAACTGTGAAAGCCACTTGCTCCACCAGAATTGCCATGGACTTCAAACTTGTTGAGTAATGGCCACGAGGCAACATCCCTCATCTTCACATCAACCATCTTCCCATCCATCGGTCCATTCATCTCCTTCAAAACAGTCATGGATGCTTAATACATCCATCAAACAGTAGGAATTCTGATGCTCAAGGCACTTTCATACCTAACCTCATCTCATTGAGACTTTGGGAAATCCCAGCTAGATCCAAATCTCCTGACCAAACACCCCATAATCAAATGAAAAGGTGTTTTCTTGAACTGAACCAAGGTATGGGTTCTCTATAAGGAGACAGAGGTCATGTTCAGTAGATACATTTGGATATGTGATGCAAAGTTTAATGCTGTTAGAAAATGTGACACCAAAATAAACCAGATCAAAAGTGTAAATGTGAGAAAAACATTAACCTTGGGTCAGACCTTTGGGTGTGAAAAGACCTTTAATCTTTAAAAGCTTCAATTCAACCTCTATGTAACACACATTCACTATGTAATGACATAATCTTAACCTTCCTGTGACTTTATGAAACATCAAGATGGACAAACTAGCCTCCTCTGACTTTTCAATATTTTATCCTTTCCTCCCGACCATTATTTCTCACCCGCCGACAGCTGAACAAACCAACAAAGTGCTTATTCCTGTATTTTTCCTGTTCATTAAGACCATCAAATATTCAAAGAATAGGTCTTAGGCACTCTGGCCTGCCATCACTAGCATTCCACACAAGCCTCAAATGGAACCCCACAGTGCTTCAGAAGCATATGCATATTTCAAGCGCTGTCACAAGAGTTTGATTCAAGGGAAGAGCGCCCTTAAGGTTTGCTAAGGCAGGACCTGAAATGATGACACACACTGCAAAGCAAATGTAATGTATAAAGATGCTGCGACACATGGAAAACATCCACCTATTTATAAAGAGGGAATCTGAGAGGGGGTGTGTGTGTATACGCAACAGAGCAAAGAGATGACAGGTTTAAAGAAATATAATCCCCAAACAAGCAAACGCAAGTCCCAAGATTGGTTTACGGTGCTGTTCTCGCTAAAACATTAAGTCATCATTTCTTTTACTTTTTAAAGCTTGTATGGTAAATTCACAGCCGGAAGAAACACAAGGTGGGAGGGGTGTTAAAAGAAAGAATAGAAGAAGTACTAAGAAAATATACAGAGCAAGCAAAGTTTAACCAGATTAAGAGTCATCCCTTTTTGAATCCACTCAGCCAAGTATGCGTCCCTGTCTTTGAAGTTTTCCCTGAGCATTGGGGGAAATGAATTCACACATATTACAGCGCCCTGTGCGAGTGCTCCCTATGCACTGCTGACAGAAGGAAAAATTCTTACTACACCCCCATCATGTTTTGTTGTGTAGATTTACTTTAAACCTGTGGTCATAAATACAATTCAAACTTACAATTCAAGCCCAGGATAATAAATAACTATTTTTCTTTTTTGAACACATACAACAGACCTTCAATGTTTGCAACTTTGAAACACAAAGCAAAAAGTGTCCTATGACCCTGAGGGCTAAAAATTACCAACGTAATCGAAATTAATGAAAACTAACTGAAGACATGAGACAATGCTACAATATTAGAACAAATGTTTGAGAGCAAATGTATTCATTATTTGCATAGCCTATTTTATCCTACAAATCTGGGACACAACTTCCATAAATTAAATCCAAAATATTTCTTCAAGTCAGTGCATTTGCTGTTGATGTGAAGGGCATAGTCTTCAAAGAACCAAGAACATTCTGTTCCCTCTACAGATTGCATCCTCTAATGATTTGTTTGTGATATACTTTATTGATTTTCTTGCCACCTTTGCTGTTGGACTTACCTTCAGGTGTTACACCCTAAAACTAGTCTCAAAGAAATCTAATCAATGCAATGAACCTCGTGCCTCAGTCTTCATCCAGCCCACCCCCACCACACTGCAGTCCCAATCTCATAATGCCTTTCCTCCCCAGCCCTGATTCACATGCAAAACAACAACCAGACAGTCTGTCTAGAGGCCGCTCTTGCAAATACACGCAAAGATATGAGTACGTGAGTGTGCCCACCCATCCGCACACACATAAACTGCAGATAGGCACAAAAAGCTCAAAAAGTCAGAGTTTGTGTATTGGTATTCCTCTCCGAAAGTGATGGCATTAGAAAAACCCATATTCTAACAGTGCCTTTCAGAGGGAAGTGCCCTTCAATCTTTCATTGGTTATGCACAAAGCCAGGAGAGAGTAATTAAAAACTCCACATCCAGGGACCTCGGCACAGAGAGAGAGAGAGGGCCAGAAGAAAAAAGGAAAAGCTTCAAACATTTCAGGCCTCCCTGGTGAAAAGGAATGGAGGGGATGAGGAGCAAGCAGTTGAGTAGAGCCGACAAAAATGAAGAGCGGTATTCTTGACAAAGCTGTACGTCCTCTGTAGTCAAAGCGGATGAAAATCAGGTATTTCATACCTTTAACAAGGCTAGGGCTATTTCAAGTTTTAAGTCTGTCTTTTCATACTAAGTGGACGTAATTGCTTTGGTAATATGTGCAGAGCAGACAAAAGGCCCTTTCAATTTGAAGATGACACCAAGAAATTACACTGATATGTTAAAGAACAAATAAAACAAATTTGTTAACATCTGGTAGCTGACCTTGATATACAAATGTACTTCATCTGCTTGAAAATGTGTACATTTACTTGTGTAGACTGAAATGATCTATTCCATAAAAGGAAGTTGGCATAACATCACCCTCTTAAAATAATGGCCTGTCATAATTTTCTAAATTTTCAAAAAAAAAAAAAAAAGAAAAGAAAAAAAGAAAAAACTGAACCAAATGTATGATTATATGATTTATTTTTTTTTGTTCTGAAAATTATGACTTAGGCCATTTATTTTAAGATGGTGATGAACAACAGTCAGGGAGTGAGTTGGGTTTGCCAAACCCTGCCTGATCATGTTCCACACTGAGGATTAGATCTAAATCTAGAGATCTAAACACAAACCCCCATGCAACACAAGGGATTTATGTTGACAGTCTGGCTTTGAAATGTATGTGCTGTTGCCAAATTGTAGTGTCAGTTCCCGTAATGTGTGGCCTTTGCCCTGTCACATGGGATGGCCCTGGGTGGGTTGCCTGATAGCCTAAGGCCATGTACCAGCAACAGAGGTAATATAGAAAGTGCAAAGGCTACTTAACATGTAAAGGCAGAACACTGAAACTGGCTTCAAAACAAGCACTTGACTCTGGCTGATGAATACTTTATTGGGAATAAATTAAACATTCTGTGGGTGGATGGTTTTAACTTGCACAAACAATAATTTAATACAGAAATTTAAGAAAATACACTGTTTAGGAATATAGCAAAAGACCTAGCGAATAGGTATTTGTATGTAATTGCCATCAAATTAAAATGAAACATTTATAGAGAGTGGTATTTCTGCAGCCAAAAAATAAAGCCAAGATCACACATCTATAAATCCACCAAGGACAGCGAGACAGTTGGAGACTAATACCTATTTCTCTACCAGGGAGTGAAATACAGGCTGACACAGGACTGAAGGGAAAGGGCACTGAAACACCTGAGGTCCTTTAACACACACACACACACACACACACACACACACAGAAACATGTGCATTATGCCTTTCTACCAAAACTCTACTTGTTTTTAAGCTGAACACCAGTAAGAACGAGGTCATAAAGTCATCCAGCACGCCAATCAGTCTGTCAGGTGTTCAGGAAGATAACCTGCAAATGAGTCAATAGTCAGTAACTACGTATACTGAGGCTGTTCTCAGAACTGCTTTAACCCTGCATGAAAACACACAGCCCCTCACTCAGTTGAATGGGACACAGCCAACTGGCTCTTCAACCGTAAACACACAGCTGTCCAACAAAAAAGCTTTACCTGGTTCAACCTACGCCAGGGTCCAAACAATACAACCCTACAATACTGGTATCTGTATTAAAAAAATAAAATAAAAGTACTATTTTATTTCCAGCCGTCGTCAGTTCACCAAATCTGAAGCAATAAACCAGCCATTTATCAGTGAGATGACTCGTCAGCTGTGAGTTATCAGCTAGTAAAGTGTTAATTCAGCCAGCCTGTCTGTGAGCCAACCACTGACCGAGTCACCCCTTCAGCCAGCAAGAAGATGGCCAAGTGAAGCTAAACACCCCACTGCTGGCACACAACTGAGTAGAAACGAAGCCAACACCCTCAACACACACATAACACACACGCACACACAACTAGCCAGTGGGGACAGCACTGTCATTATCTGCCATCTGCAGGCCTGAGTGGCCTTAGCCCGAAGGAAGACGAAACCAAGAGGAGGGAGGAGAAGCAGTTAGAGGATGCTCTTCCTTATGTGTGTGTGTGTGGGTAAAACACACAATGTGAGAAGCAACACACCAAAGCACATGAGAAGACAACAAAGGAATGGCCTTTTGCCCAAAATGGAATGCACAGGCTTTGTCAGAGAGCAGTGTGTAACCAGTGTTTTAGACAATAGTGTAATCATAGCAGTGTTTCCATGTAAATATCAAGCAAATTTAAAGAAAACTTCTAAAATGTCACAGAACCTTTAAAAGAAAGGAAAATGCAAAATAGGAACATGTCAGTCAACTAATTTGTATTGAATCCTCATCAATTCATGTGTATATCACAGTAATACCTAGGATGACACTTGGGAAAAAGCTGATCAGTCACGTGACTTATATGTATTCTTCATCATAACTTAACTGTAAGCTTTAGAAAAAGCAGCACCACCTTGAGTGAGCATAGACCTTTTCAAATACAATAACTTAAAAAATGTTCATAAAACATATTTTAAAAACACATCTGACACATAATGTGTGTAGCCAAGTGTGTGTTCTCTGGCTATACATTGAGAAGAACAAACTCTTTCCCTTTCAGATATCAAGCTGTACTACAAAATATTGATATGCTTAATATCACATAAAGTAATGGTGATTGAAGGATTGTGTTTGTCCATTAATTGGTAGATTTATTTAACATATTAGTAGATTGTTGATTGTTAATTAAGAATTCAGTGTTGTGGAGTGTGATGTTAGTCTGTCAGGCCAAACATCTTGAGAATTAGTTTTCGAAGCATGCACAAGACAGGGCACTGTCTGGACATCACAAAGAATTCTCTTCAGACTGAATAACAAGGACATGGGCTGCTGAGCTATAGAGTGAGTTTTTTTCTTCCACTGCATGCTGTTTCTGTTGCTACTATTGGCTGTGGACTAGTGCATAGCTTCACATAACTGGGCACCTCAGTGGCATTGAGGATCTGGCTGTGAAGAATTGTGTGTTATGGTGTGTTGGAGTCATGCAGAGGCTGACTGAAGTTGCTTGAAGATGTGTAGGCCTCTTTCCAGAAGCACCAATAGAATAGACAGACTTCAGTCTTAAGGTTGGAAGGAAGGCAAAGACATGTCAAGGCACACCAAAAAGCATAGACATAGAGGCAAAAAGAGTGATGAGTGTGGAGTATTAGAATTAGTGAATGGTGAATTCCTGCTGTTGATGCTTCAGTGATGAATACATTTCAGTATCTTCTTTTTGGGGGCAGAAAAGACAGGTGACCACAGTAGGAATCTAAAGGGATGCTTGCAGAGTCTGGCTTTTACATAAACACTGGCAGCTAAGGATGAAGAATACATCCGGAATTTAAAAAAAAGTGATTAATCTTAATCTAAATGACAGTACTTTATACTTTGGTCAACAATACCACGTAAATAGGATCTACTTTATTAGTGTTTTAACACAAAATTTAAGCCATTTCAGTAGCTTACTCATTCAATCTCATAACACCCTTTTGAACATAAGTTCAACTCTTAGCTCACTCTGTTATTTCCAACTATTGCCTGGTGCTTTACCCAGGCAGCTTGTGCCCTCTAGTGCACACTGAAAACCAAGTGCCTTGCAACTTAAAACCCTCTCATGTTGTTGAACCACCTCTAAACACTGTCAATGGCAGGCATAGAAAAGAGAGGATGCAGTGCTGCACTATTAGTCCTTGATGACTCTCTGAGGAAATGTCATGATAATCTAGATCTAGGTAGGCTATCAGGTGGTGTTGATCTTCACTTTTATCCCTAATGCTAAATGAACTGTCTGGCCAAAGAACAATATATCCACAACAGGAGAACTACTAGTAACCTCCAAGAGCAATAAAATGAGGGAGCACTGTGGCATTCAAGTGGTCAGTAACTCAAGCAGATGTATCTGTACACTCAGCAGGAGGGTGGAAGGGACATGAGGACACAGTGCATCCCACTCTGTGCATAATGGGAGGTTACAAGACAGGGTGGGGGTATATGTCTGGGGACTGCTGCTGAACTCCCGTAACCTCAATTATTCAGCATTAGGCCTAGCTATTGATTTCCTGTTGGATCGACTTACTGAGTCCTGAGCACTGGGACAGTGACATGCTATAGCCCTCCCTGGGAGGGATCTTTAAGAATGGATGGATGGATGGGAGTCTGTTAGAAGGAGAGAAAAAAGATACAGATCCATGGGTGGAGAGGTGGGTGTAATTAAAGATACCCCTTATCAAGGCAGTGATAGATGGAGATGTCAGAGCTAGTGGGCTAGTTAGTTAACAAGAGGCAAAGGGACTATTTAGTTTGGTTTGACGACCTTGGGGAGGAGGGCTGACATTGCTTAGAGGCCAGTAGGTTCCCATGACTGGAGCTCAATCTCAGGGAGAAACAATATTTATTTTTGAAACAAAAACTCAGTGCCAGTCAAATATGTGGGGGAAGACTAATTGGTCACGAGACATGAAGTATTATTACTGGTGTTGAGGTGTAGGGGGAGGCAAGTCATTTTCTCAAGTAGACACCAATGCCCAAGACAGCCTCCCTGAAACTGAACAACATAACTATTTCAGACACTTATCCCAACTAACAGCTGTGAAAACAAATGACAATCCAACAGCACAGAAAACTATATAGCCATTGCATTACAGTGATAAACAATAAGTTTCTTACTTTTTCTTTCACCATCTAAATCCTACTTTGGTCTTGTGTATCCAGTCTTCTTTACCGGCTACTTGGTTAAACGTGGGTTATGTTCCAAATAAAACAGATGGCAAGAGTTGCCTTTCTGCAGTTTCTCCTTGGCCCAACCTTGAGAAGCTGTGCTGGGCTGAGCAGAGCACTGAACTGGGCCGAGCTGGTTTGGAGGTTGAAGACTGGAGGGGGAAATCCTGAGGTGCATAGTGTAACATAGTAGTAGAGCTTGAAGGACATTTTCAGATTGAATGGTATGGGACTGTTAATTTACAGAGAAAAGTGAATGATAATGATGATCACAATTAGTGGTTATAGAGAGTAACTGGAAGCAATCATTACATTTCAAGTAATTGTTACAAGGAATTTATGCATGAAAGAATTAAAATTTGTTCACAAAAAGTGGTTAAAATTAATTAAAAACTCCCTGCACTCCCTTTAGAAAACTATCTTTTCATATATTGAAAACTAACCAAGATTAGTACAGAAGTATATGGTCTGTAAACACTAGCAATTTAAGAGACTTCAAAATCATCAAAATATGTTAATCACTCAAGTTTCTCTCCATTAAACATTTCATAAACTTTAAGAGAATATGTGCTGTTATAAAGGGCTTGTAACGTAGATGAACTGAGTAAGTGTGAGGTTCAGAAAGGTTTATAGGAGTGTTTTTGCTGAGATTCAGAGGGTAAGGTTGGTCACGGGGTGAACTGGGTGGGGTTGGGGTCCTGGTAGAGAGCTGTTAGCTGTAGGCATTTCAGCTCCACCTCCTAATCAGCACTTAATTGGCAGTGTTGGTGACAGTTCCAGGCTCTAGGGCAGACCACAGCGACTGTTTACTACTGTCTCCTTTTTGCTCTGTAAACTAAAGCAGGTGCTGCCATATTGCACCCAGGTGTTTACCTGCTTGTGTCTACAGTACATGACTGTATATGTACCGTATTAGTCTATGTCCTATTGCTTGGAGGCCTATTTTGAGCTTCATCAGAACCTGTCAGTCTTTGCTTTGCTGTTACTGTTGTAATATTTTTGCAACACAGATCTGTATCATTCATTTGGGTTCATTTATCAGGCAGCGGCAGAGATCAAAAGGCCCAATAACTGCAAGAAGTTACCAAACTGATTTAAGTCATGGTGGATACAAGCAGTGAAGACTTGGCCCAGAGTTTGAGACTCATCAAACAGTTGTGAGAGTAGCAGCCTAGAGGCAAAAATCATTCTGATACACTACACATAACTTTGCAGAACTTGCTGCACGCAGAAAAAACATCCAACTGTTAGTACTCACCTAGAACTCAGAGTTATACAAAACACCAAAGAGATTTTCAGCCGTGGGATGAAGAAGGAGATAAATACAGATAGATGGAGGGGTAAAATAAAGATCTGCACTTCACAAGATGGCAGAGAGCTCAGCTCCTTCTCACACACGGTGGCATGAATATAAATCAGCTGGTGGATCAGGTTGTCAGCTGCTGTCAGAAACAGAGATGAGAGGACCTGCACCTCTCTCCTGTCCACCACTCATATTCTCCATTTGTTATCTATACACACTTTGGCTTCCTCTGTGCCTTTATGCTGTTCTTATTTGTCATTTTTATTGTTGATGCCTATCACAATATAATTCTCTCTTTTGGTGACTGGAGAAATCCTCTTTTTTTTAACCATCCTCTGTTTGAACTCTAACCATTTCGGTCTCTTCCACACACTTAGCCAATTGGTTTTCAGTTCCCAGTCATGACAAACGTCACCATTTGACTATAGATGGATAATAAAAAGATAAATGAGATAAATGAGCTTCTGTATTGAACCCTAGATATTCACTTGTGCTATAAGATAGAACAAATAGATTTTAGTTGGTGTTACAGAGCTATTGTAATGCAGCTCTCTACTTAGTGTGTATTGGGTACATATGTTTGCTGTGGGCTTAATATTGTGTCCTGCATTTTTTTAATTGATTACACATAGTTTCACATATATTTATTAGATAGAGCAGTTTTATTAAGACATATTATGACTTGGGTTTGGGGTGTGGTGAAGGCTTTAGAGTAAATTTTACAAAAGAAATTTTTAAAAAGAAGTAACTAAGAGAAGGAGAGACAATGTACACACTCAATCTCTTTCCACATAGAGGCGTGTGTTGGTGACCCAGAGCAACAGTGGCCTGCTCTGTATCCCCTCCATGCTATCACCAGCTGGAGATTCAGCTTCCTCTCTGGTGTACCCAGCTGCAAATCCCCTTAACTTTTCTCAAGGGCTCTTTTGGAAAGTGGAGCATCCAGGAGGAGCCAGAATGTCAGCTCTTCTGCAGGTGGACAGCTGATCTGCGTAGAAAATAGGCCTTGGCGGGCAGGGAAGGTGGTAATGTCTTGAGGTGCAACAAAAAGCCTTCCAAGAGCATAATCTCCCCCTTCAGAAGAAGTAAGCTGTGGCTTTCAAGTAACACAATCAGCGGATTCCTTATAAAAGACACAGCAGCTTCTGTCACCTAGTGACAAAAAAAGGCCATTCTTGTCTGAGAATATGGCATATTATAAATGAATCATTTCAATGAAAAAAAAATGTTAACTAGACATTGAACAGGCCAAGGTATCTTTTAGTATATTTTATCTTCTTTCAGTGAAAACATGGTGATCACGGTAACTTTTAGTTGTTTCTGTCTCACACTGAGGTCTTTGTCTTTGATAATGGGTCAATACTTGCAAAGCTGAGGAAAGGACTTGTCCAAAAGTCAAGGATACTGATTTTGTAAATATAGAACAACTTTAGCCCTGACAATTTCTATACTACGGCCTCTCATCTAAAAGACATCATTATAATACCACATCCACCTAAGGCAGGTTTACTTGCTTTATATGGTCACATTGAGGTGCAAGAGAAAAACTGCAGGCTCTCTGTTTTACAGTAACTCTTGACAAACCAAATACAGGTAGGCAAATGTGACTGTTTCTGTTTTGGGTGTGTCTATTCCCAGTGGTCATGTAATGTGCAACATACACCAGAACACCTCTAAACAAGGCATGACAGCATCCAGGCCACACCAAGCTATTTATGGGCCACATGTACCGTCCTAATTCACCCATTCTCTTGCTTGTCTCCTGTTTGCAGTCCTTCAAACCAATTAACACCTAAACAACCATTCAGGTCTGATTCCAAACGGCTGGATGCAATTAGAAGAAGGAAACATGGCCACTTATCGGAGGAAGGGGATTTAAGACACAAGGGTGGGAATTGAGACTACTGTTGGTTGGCTTAATGATTGGGAAGCAGACAGTGGTTGCTAATGATTGTGACTGAAATTCAAATACAGAATCTGTTCCTTCTATATATTCAGGTTGTGTTAAATAGGATGCAAACTTTGGTATTGCACAGATACAGTTTAAGTAAAATTATTAAAATTTTAAATAAAATATATTTTTAAGGGTCCCTTGAGAAAACGCGGCAAAGGCGGCATTGCACTCTGATCTCCCAAGACTCCGCCCAACCAGATGATCGCTATGTGGGACTGGCGCCAGCGGTTTCGACTTGGCTCACGTTCCCACCATTGCCCCCTTCAGCGAAGTTGTGTAAAGCGCACTTCATGGCACTCATTAGCACAAAAACAAAGAATAGGCGCCGCTATTCTGAGTCACGACCGCCAACTAAGATCTAAAATGTGCCCTGGAAATATTACAGTGAGTCGCGCAGCACGACTCCTCTAAAAGGGCTTTGAACATAAGGTACATTTGACATGTGCAGCAAGGATTTTTAGCTCAGACACCAGCATTCTGGAGCAATTAACAAAGCTTCACTGATTGCACAATGGGTAACCAATTGGCAGAGCAAGACCAAAAGACGTTTCAGAAAAATACCTTTCCACCATGTCGCAGGTCTGATCGAAGCAACAGACACTGCCATTTATGGGAGAACGTGACATCAGAGAAGTGGGCCACCCTTCCCATTTTCCTCTGTGGGCTGTAAATTATTCATTCCAACTAGAGGCCCATACATACAGTTTAAATATATGATGGCCTAATGAGGGCTATTGATCGAATAATTGATTGTTTTATGCATGGCCTAACTGACTGCCCACTGATCCATTTGGGTAGCTCATTACTTAATATACATTATTCAGAGCTAACCACTAACCAGTGGAGACTGCATCATCTGAGGAATGAATGTCAACAAGAATATAATAGCAGACTCAGGGCCACATCAAAGCCTAAATGATTGTTTCAGGGCTGTGTATGCACACACTGCAGCAGAATGGTAAGAACAATACTATGACTGCCCAGGATGATTGTCATAGGACCAGTAAATCTTCATTTATTCAACCTGCTCTTATGCTGGTTTAATTTCAATGCATGTGATCAAAATAGTTTTTTTTTTTTCTATGTTGTTTCAGCCAGTTGTTTTAGTCGCCCCTGACTTATGGTGTTCAAAGTGTTTAAATACTGAAAGATCGCACCACACCTACCCTCAGCCTATAACCTTCAAATAAGAGACCGTAGAATATTTGGCTTCCATAGGGAGGCAACAAATATTATCCTCTTTGAATTTTTCCCACACATTTAGAGGTGAACCACAACACAACTGTCTCCTCTTCTTCTTGTCCGGTAACCGAACCCAGGACAAACCCCTCTGGAGAGTGCTTTACAAGAAGTAAATTACTAAACGCCTACACACTGCCTCTGACCTGCACTGGCTTTTTGGCTTGACTGTGAAGGCTTGGGTTGCAACACAGCTGGCTGGAGTGTACTATTGTGCTCATTTAGCGCCCTTTCTGCAAGTAATGGGTCAAGAAACATTGCCAATGCAGTGAAAATGCTGCTCTTTTACTGTAAATCCATGATTATTGCACACTACAATGAAGCATGCCGCCAAACTGCATAACAAGCTGTGGTTATGACCCGCTTCCCTGGCCTATTTTCCTATCCCTTTTTTCTTTTTTCAGTGGCTATCAGACATGCTTCCATTCAAGAGTAAAGCATGTGCACTGACCATTTGACATAAATGACAGGAGTGGGATGCCCTTATGCCTTTCTATTCAATAAAGCAGAACTTCAAGGTCTCTGAGATCTTTTTCTTACAATCAGAGAAAGAGAGGATGAGAGGGAGGATATATGGGAGGGAGAAAAAGAGAAAGTGGAGAAAAAGAGAGAGAATATGACTATGATGACATACTGTGGAGAACAGACAAGTCTCCAGAGGGAACTGAAGCTTAAAGCATACAAATCGACTTGTAGAAAAGCAACAGCAGTAGTTTGTTCTGTATGTGGAATGGGTCAACAGGGGCTAACTAGTCAGGGTCGTACCCAGGTCATCACAATGTGGGCAGTTCAGCTTTCACATCTCAGCTTGGTGTTCTCTTTCCATTAAAGCTAACTTGACTTCAGTTGTTTGTGAGACTGTTAGTCACCACATGGGTTCTTTAGTCAATATTTCTTTGTATCTATTACAAAGTAACAGCATGAGAGTGATCCAACAAGTGCTGAAGTGCCCTAATACTAGAAGATAAATCTGTAACATTTCAATTGTCTTTAATAAATGAATGTGCATTACAAACAGATATAGGTACATACCCACGTAATATAAGTATAAGTTGGTATAACTATGTTTATTTACAGAGTACATATATATTAATTTGTATTGATGCAGATTGGCAAAGCAAAAGAAGGCATTGAAACAGGTTAAATTGTTTATATTACTGTGATAAAAGGTTAAGCAGGACTGAAACCAAGTCTCTATTCAGATTTCATGAATCCATGCATCGAAAATAAACATTGAAACATATTAGAGTGTATTGATGTGGATTCGCAGATTCTCAGTTAGAGACCAGGTACTGGGAGCAGCTAGATTCCTGGATATCTGGCATGTAGGTCGAAAATCCAGCAGAATTGGTGGGGTCATGGGAATGTGTTTGCTTGGCCTTCAAGTGATTCCACTGGGACTCAGAGTAAATGTCCCCATTCACTGGCAATTCACCTTTTTCTGCTAATTAAAGTGACGAAGAATTCTGTCTAGGTTTATGATCTATTTACAATTCTAATTTTGACCACATGCTCCATATAAACATTTTGGCCATTGATAATAGAAAAATAATTGTCCAGCAAAATGGCAACAGAAGAATGGCAAATGGCAGCACAAAAAGCTTAGCTGAACCGATCTGCTGCAGCTCCTGTTCCTTTCTCCACTGACCAGGCTTCAATGTGGGTTTGCTGCCAGTCCTTCAATAAGCAACAGACATTGAAGCAAACACAAGAGACACTCACAATAAGCACCTGGAACCGTTCCCCAGTACTAGAGTCATTTATGAGCTATCCACAGTCCTCCAGGGTCAGCTGGGACGCTAGGTCAGGGTTTGTCACTAATGGGGCTCTGTGAGTGCCAGGGTACCAGAGCTGTGAATCCCCCAGAGAGGCATCAGTCTGAAGGGCCCAAGCCTCTAATTGGGGAGCCCATGTACATAAATGACAGATTATGACCTATAAATGAGAATTTATGTGACCATTAGACGTGCCGGGTGATCCCGGCAGAGATGGAGAAGGTGCTCATTAGCTATGCACTCAGAATGCCTGGCTCTGCCTAATTAGCCTGATGATATGCAGGCAACAGACATTCTCTTGTTTTCAAGGCTCAGACATTACAGACATTGTTATTTTGTCGCAGTTTCAAGTGTAATTGCAAGGTGATTTGAATTTTTGGGGGTCTGAAGTACATTTATGTGTGAAAAGAGCAAAAATCAGACATTTGGTATAGCTACAATAGAACTATGTAGAGTGAGAAGCATCCCTAGTTATTGTTGTGCAAGATCGACCAAACTTCAGCTGCTTTATGAGACATGTCTCCCTTGTCACACTAAGGTTGGATGAAGGGAATATTTACCTAATATTAAAAAAGCTTTGATTTGATATATCCACAGGGAAAGAAATGTCCACGAAAGCGTCAAGATCAATGTATGTGTCCGAAAATCTTCAGTTGAACGGTAATAGCTGGGAGATTGATCGGTGTGATTAGGGATTTGACGGCAGACTCAAATATTTGCACAGGAAGCAGTATTAATGCTGTAATATTGAGTGGTGGCAGTAGTGAAAAAGGGGGATTATCGTGGGAGGAGAGGAGGGAGACAGCTTGGAGGGACAGGGTGACAAAGGCAGGTATGGGAAAGATTGATTTGACCAACACCTCTATTCCAGAATTAATAAATAATAATTAATAAATCATAACAGATGCAAATGTACTATTATGGTTACAAGCCAAATAAGGAAATCATCATGTCCTGAATTATACCTCTGTGATTAAATATTAATTCTGAGTTTGTATACTGTTTTGCCATTGGTGTTTCAGATCAAAGTCGACCTAAGATTCATAGATCAAGTTGCAACAACCATGGATTAAAAATGAAGTGGAAGTAACTAATTTTGTGTAGTACTTAATCTATTCTGCTGAACATTTCTTGTCGAGGAGTCATTCATTTCATCGGAAACAAGTGGTTAAGATGTTATACTATCCTCACCATTTCAGTAAGCCCTGCCCCCACTCCACCCTCTTGTCCAAATTTGGTGTCTTATGGGTCTATTAAAGCCTAGATGTTGATGCTATATCCACTTCATTCTGAAAGACTATATTTTTTACTGACTCTTGCTAAGAAATCACTGGGGAATCACAAAATGTGTATGTTTAAAGAAACAAAGAAAAAAGAAAGAGAGAATAAGATGAAACAGAGTGGGTGATAAACCCCCTGCACCTCGCCTCCATCTGCATCCCTTCATGTCTATTGGTTCTGCCTGTTTGGATCAGATCAACAAAGGCTGAGGGGCTCACTGAACAAAGCGTCATACAATTAACCGTTGGTGACAGACCAAAGAGGCAACAAACAAGGTTGCTGAAAATCAGTGTTATCAAGAAAAAAGCTTCCATCTCTCTTTTTTCATCCTCTTGCTTTCTCTTTGTACTCTAACCTTGTTTGTAGCCTATATGTCATCTCCTCCTGAGGGTCATAGGAACAAAAAATACATTTTCACCTTAGGGAAAAGAACATTGCATTAAACAAAAATGAACCTGACTGGAAGAGACAATCATCCAAACCATGTTCACTAATCACAACGTAATAAACTTTAACTTTGAATGCAAAAGGAAATTTTATCCAAACTTTATATCAAATCAGCAAACCAACCAAATGATAAATCAGTTGCAGAAACATTGATAGAAGAGACAAGGTTAAGTGATGGAAGAGGAAGTGAAAACATGTTATTTCAATGCACACCGCAGGAGCACTTAAATGCCGGGTGTACATGTAATCAAGCAATCTCAGCTCTAGACAGGGCGCCTATAATATGAGGTGAATACAGGCTCTGTTTCTCTGCCCCCTCTTGTCTCACTCTGTCTCCAGCTAATAATGCCAAAGTGTTATTTCTCTTTGAGGAGGCTGCTCGAGTTCCCATCAGGCCTATGGGTGGTGAGGTGGAGATGGAAGCAGTGGCCGTGCGAGACGGCGGCATCGCCTATTAGTGCACTTCACAGCTGGTCCTTCCTCTCTCTTAAACACACACACACATAAACAATGGCCTTCAAGAGACCCACCTAATTCTGCTAGACTGAAGGAGCGATGGACAGAATAAAGATAGCATTCACTGGTTTTCCCCTAGGCTCCCATTAAAAAAGTGTCTTAAATGCTGTCAGAGTGACTGCATGTAGAGTGAGAGATGACATCTGTCAATGAGCAAAATGAAATGGAAAAGTGGAGAAGAACAACAAAGACATGTACATGTAGTGGCAAAAAGCAAAACGAGCACAGCAGTGCCTCCCCAATGTTATTAAGATCAACTGTTCATGTGCCTCTACCAGGCAGAGAAAAGGGAAATATTCACAAGTTCCACTAGAGACGTCAGACCTAATGCAGAAAACTAATGTTTAAGTTCACCAAGAAACAAAGGTGAAGACAGGAAAAGAGAAACAAAAACAAAGATGCTCTTCTCAACTTGCTGTAAGATGAGCAAAAGTAGATCTTGCAGTACTTTTAATTTTGTTGTACAATTCTCCAAGGTGCTGATCTAATTCAGACTGTGAAGAGTCACAGCTTTCACCCGCTGGCAGATACTTAAGGTGCCAATAACACTGAAATACTTTGAATACATTATGGCAGTTTTTATATTTTCTACTTTTCTAATGTATCTTTCATTCTTTTTCTTGTGACAATAGCAACAGAACCACAACACAAACTAATTAACTGGATTGTTAGGCTGTGTTCATGAACTATGTGATAAATTGTTATTGTTAATTGTGTTCAGAATTTTTTTTTTTTTTCATTTAAAACTTTTTATGACTTTGAACAGTCTTCTTAGTTTTAATCTTGGACTTCATGTTGTTTAAGAAACTCAGTCATGAATTTATATTGTGGATAGTGAATTATAGATATTAATGCTATCAGAAAGTATTACAAACTAAGTACTACTGTTAGATTTAAATAGGGAAACTGAATAACTTGTAATATGAAAAGGAATGAACTATGGAAAAGGGGTGGGATTAAAAAAAAAGTTGTTCAAAATAAAGTTGGAATTACATTTTTAAGTTTTACCTCATAAAATGATTGTAAAACTGTGATTTAAGTGCAAATGGGACTCAGTACGTATCATTGCACCTGGTCAAAGGTGATTACTGATGTGTATAAATAGAATTAAATGAGGAATGTGTCAAAATTGTTCAACTGTTATTTATTATATTTATTTAATTCAATTATTTATATGTCAATTGTTTATGTATCTACTTCTTCCCACTCTTTTTTTCTGTTAAGTAATCAGATTTTGATGAGTAATGTTATTTTATGTATAATTAAGTGTTATTTCATTTCATACACATGTTCAAAATAAAAACTTATTCAGTCAGTCATTCATTCATATTTAGCCGGAGAGAGTTCACCTCTCCTTAGATATCACTTATTTTCAAAAACACCACCATGGCCAGTAGAAACTGTTTACAATTGGATTTTTTATTTTTATTTTTTTATTTTTTTATCATTTCCGTTTATTAGTATCAGTATATAAGATGTCTTTTCACCAGTGGCAGTGGCAGAATTTTATCTGTCTTTTTATATTACAGTTTTCTTATGTCTATGTTCATTCAAAGATAAAGTGATGAAAGACTTAAAAATATTAACTATTTTTTAATACTTATAACAATTACTTCTTTGATAAAAACAAATTATAGACACAGAAAGTAACATTGGTATCAGCAGCTATCAGCCAACATGCCAAAAATTTGCCGACGTCAGTCAGATATTTACATGCTGAATGTGCATTTAGGTATGTATAAATACAATGATTAAGCCATTCATTGCCATATATTTATACTGCATGTTCATATCATCTAGCAATAATATAAAGTAATAAAAGATGATACATCTGACCAGCCAGTCTTGCAGGAAACATGGTGATCAATTAACTTTGGCTGACATATGGGAGCTTTTATTTGAATTATGTTGTGCGAAGGGGGCAGTAGTTTTCATGACACTTGTCTGATATTACTGGCTTTTGACGCCTCAAAACTACTCAAGCTGCTCAAAGTGTTATACAGCTGCTAATGTGGCCGTTGACTGCTGGCCAATATCAGAATTTCCAGCAGCTCGTGTGAGGTCCACTTAGCATACAAACCGATGCTGGAAAGGAGCCTGTTATGCTAAATAGATAGTAGACACGAATTTCCCTGTGAGTGTGTCCTCTAGCAAATAACTACAAAAGTAAAACTAGCAACATGTAGGGTATGTTGACTTAGAAGTATGGGTTTTACTATTAGTTTATATAGTCCAGCCCATGTTATATATGTATATGCATGCATATTTGCATATATAGTACCCACTTGCAAGACGGTATACATCCAGTACAGTGTAATTAGCATACATATGTGTTTATGAATACATGTTTCTGTGTTTCTGTGCATTTGTAAGTCTACCGTGCTTAGCCAGTAGGGCCACGCCTGTCGTCACCCCACCAGGATCTCTGTCTTCATGGAATCCTATTAAACAGGGGCTGACTCCATCTGGATCTAGTCCTGACAGCCCATTCATCAACACCACTGTCTCACACCAGACACACACAAGCAAATCTAACGCCCTTCATTGTGGAACTTGACCAACAAATATGCCATAATAAGAACAGACACCCACTGGGAGAGAACAGGAAGAAATGGCATCACCACGGCAAGAGCCAGAGTGGAAGGGAGGAGAAAATAGAGGATAGGGGTGAAAAAGAAGGGAAGAATTTGATCAAGGGTGGAGGAGTGTGGTGTTTTTCTCTGTGTTCATGACCGGTTGACTTTTGGTTTAAACATACTGATGAAAAAGGCTTCTGAGACTAAGGAGCATGAAATAACTTACCTGGCGGATCAGAGGCAGCAGCGAAGCACAGGAACAAAGACAAAGAGAGAAAGACAAGTTAATATCAACACACACAGACTATGAGAGGTTTGAAAGTGCCAGGCAAACAAAACACAACTGAATAAAAATAAAATCAGGTGTAAAAGGTTTGGTGGAGGTAAATACAGTGGCGGATAAAGTCCAACCCCATTTGGTGGTCATCACAAGCAAACAATAAAATCAAAGACAATTTTCGAGGCAAAAAACTACCACCCTGTTCTATTACATATTAAACAAAGTAAGTTGGATATTTTATGAGTCTTACGTTATTAAAGTTTCTGTCAACCCACAAAGTTTTAATGAGTTTATCCCTTAATATATCTCAAGATGCACCAATGTATGAACCAAATGTTGACATCAGAAATCAATTTTCAATCTTGACTGACTCCTGATCTTCAATATCTCATACAGCAGCGAGCAGAAAGAGCATATACAGTATTTATCAAACACAAAACACACAACGCACACACACCCAATTCATCATCAGTACAATGGGCAGCACAGCCATGAGAGGCTGATGGAGTGGTTGTCTTGGAAACAGAGACTGGCACGGGTTATTATGAGGGAAGGAATGAGGGGTTTGAGGGGAGCAAGGGCCGAAATGCAAAGATCTGCAGCTGTGTGTGTGTGTGTGTGTGTGTGTGTGTGTGTGTGTGTGTGTGTGTGTGTGTGTTATAAGGGGTGAGAGGTTTACTTGTAGATATATTTTTGTTCCTTCGCCCTCTCCACTATCAATAATTCAGAAAGACAGATGAATTAACAAATATAGAGACATCCAGATGAGTCTATATACAGTGCTATTCATGCATAATTGGAAGAAAGCTGAATGAGAAATTGCGGAAATGGATAAATAAGGTTGAATTCTAACAAGCACAATCCAAGTGAAAGACTGACAGCTGCCTTATCCCCACTGCTCCCCTTTCTCCCCATTTTTTCCTCCAGCTGTCTCCCTTCAGTGGGTTCGTAGCCCTGTGGTGATTGTTATTGGCCCCTATCTTCACTCGCTCCATTTTCCCTTTGTAGAGGAGAGGAGAGGAGAGGAGAGGAGAGGAGAGGAGAGGAGAGGAGAGGAGAGGAGAGGAGAGGAGAGGAGAGGAGAGGAGAGGAGAGGAGAGGAGAGGAAAAACCGCACTGTGATGGAACCAGGAATACAAATGAGAACCAGAAAAAACAGAGGTTGAATAAGACAGAAAGGGAAAGCAAACAATAGAAAGTAAGGAGTGAGGAGAGCTGAGGAGAACAAAGAGATCAGTATCGAATGAATTCCTCATGGAACAAACTGCATGTCCGGTGAATTGGGTGAAATAAAATAGTCCAAGCCGTGGCATCCATTAAAGCACAAGGTGGTGTGAGATAAAGACTGCATAATGTGGAAGCAGAGAAAGTTTGGGTTGTACATATGTTCAGCAAGTGAATTTGAGGACAATTCATTCCATCTTCTACTGTAACACTGATTTTAACTCCCATAGACCCTGACTATAATTCAACTGTCTCTAGAATGTCAGTACTTTGAGTCATATCGGTGTGGTTACACCAGGGCTCTTTTTAATCAAAAGGCTATTTAACAAATAATTTTGTGTTTTGCTTGGATTTTTTGTCATTTTCTTCATTGCCATCAATCAATGATGCTCGCTGGGTAGTAAGTATGTTTTCTATTGTCAAGTCTTCATTTTGTCATGTACGATGAGACTATATGAGCTAGTTTAAGTGCACAGTATGAGTGAGCATATGAAGAAGCCAAGTGAGCTAATATGTGTTTACTCCTTGCAGCTTCCTTATGTCACTAAAGTCACAATATTTTAGGAACAACACAAGGCTATGATATCTGCCATGTAGAATCTCATTTACTTGGACTTGTTATAAAACAGTGACTGACATGATGCAATCACTTAACTCATTACATTCTATAATGTTAAGTGAAAAAAAAAAAAACAACATTCAGATAAAATCATACATTATGTGTTACAGTATGGTGTGCAGGCATTGGTGCCCCAGAAATGTAATTCCTCATGTGTGACAGTACAGACTACAGCTTGAATCTGATTTCAGAAGCTGAAATGAAAAGTAAGGAGTTGACTGAAAAACCCTGCTGAGAAAAGTCACTCCCTCATTTTTTACTTACTGTGCTTCTGCAGATGTAGAATTTGTGGTAAACATGTGAAGAAAGGCAAATTGGAAATTATGTTAATTCTAATGTGTCTAGAGGCATTTGCAGGGTGTTTGCATGAGGGCAAGCTGTGCGATAGATAAGGTTCCAGAAAAGAGGGTTTTCCTCAGCTCTCCAAAGCCCTCAGGACACACAGCAAGATGGAAGAGGAGGAGGAGGAGGAGGAGGAGGAGGAAGAGGAAGAGGGAGAGAGCAGACATTTGAAAAAAAAAACATTGTTTTTGTCTATGTGTTTACTTTCATCTGCCTTTATTATTCAGCCAAGAAAGTTTTATGCATTCTTTTTTTCAGTCACAATGCTGAAAGTGAGCGTCCCAGCATGCCAAATCAAGTTCACTGATGATGTGCACAGCTCTCCGGGCTAAAAAACATAATCATTTTTGAGACAGACAGACAAAGTGAGCTTCATAAAATGTGGAAAATTGATTTGTAAGGATAGGTTCACATCTGATTCTCTATATTTTTGTAATAATGAGTCTAATGCCGGACCTGGTGCATGCCAACACATGCACACACATAATCTTATGACAGCTGGGTGATAATTGATAGGGCTGAGGTAATTCAACTCTAAACCCACAGTAAACCATTACATTCATGGCCAGTGGAGTGAAACCAATGGAAACTTGAGTATTCTGTGTTCTTCGGGGTTACCGGCCTTCCGATACAGATTTATAGTGGAAAAAATTGGAGGATATGTTGACCTGAATCTATTGAAATGGTACCTCTCTCCAAACAAAGGCAGTTTGACTTTGCCTGGTGATTGTTTTAAGAACAGTTCGACAAAATGACACAAAATCATGGGCATGTCCGGATTGAGTCTGCAATCACACTGAGCAATCACTGGTGAGCTGCAGTAAAGCCCTGTGGGGAGCAATCTGGGCCATTTCCAGGCAGCATCTCCCACAGCCATGTAAAGAAAAAAGCACTTCCACAGAGGAGCTGAGCTCATTTTGAACACATAATTGTCCTCTTCTTCCCCTACAGCCTCATTACAGTACAATCTGATTACAGGTTGGAAAACAAAGGGAGAGGATGAAAAATGCCATCCACGGTTGATGAGGTAGATGCAGGTCTGTTTATATCTTGTCAAATTTAAGCCCCACTTTACCCTTCCTGCTTAATGTAGGTTTGACTTTAAGGAAAATTACAACTATAAAAGCATAGTTTGTGTTCATGCCAGGTGAAATTGCATGTCACATCCGTTTGGGTTTCACAATGTAAAAACATAAATCCTCATCTCCAGTGTCAAAGCAAGAGTAAAGAAGTGGCGAGAAGCTCACAGGGCCTAACACGGCTGCGACTGAAGTCAGCCCATTTTCTGTGTATGACAGCAGCAGAATGAGACTGTTTCAGCTCAGTTACCATGCTGACGATCAGGTCCCCTGCTCCCAATGAACAGATTTCATTGGCCTCTATTACTAGGTCAGACTGTGTGTGGTGGCGGCTGTGTGTTTGACTAGGCAATAAGCCCAGTGTCACTGTCACTTTCATCAGTAGAAACTATCTCTCGTCTTCTCCTCTTCTCTCTCTGCCTCAAGGGCAGCCTTGGAAAAACCATCCAACCCTAGGAGAGAGACAGGTTCGAAGAACTAGAAATACCAATAAAGAACTGATACAACAAATCTGCAACAAAATATTCTGAGTTTTCTGTCCCCCTGTGAACTGAAAGTTGCAATTGTCCATAAGTAACTGGGCAAACTCTTATAGTTTTGTGCTGTTTTAGGCAAAGACCTTCATTGGCTTTGCTGATAATACATATTTTGGTGACTTGCATTGCACCATTTGCCCACATAGCTTCTATGCGCCTGTGTAATACATCTTACCAGTGCACACAGAGCTATCATTTAACACAGTGACATCACCTCAATGTCCTGAAAGTTAATGTGATAAAATACCATTAAGTCCCTTTTTTTTTTTTTTTTTTTATGTTTTGTGTGTTGTTTTCAGGACACAATAAAAAAGAGAGGTGTGTGTTTTATGAGCATTAGTGTATACCACTTGGTGTTTATATTCATGCATACACAGTATACAGGGAGGCAAGGCTGGTCCTGATCTGGATTCTGAGCATAGCCTCCCATCCATGAGGGACTGGATTTGAATGAACCAAGCGGTACTGAAGTACCATGCAATTTTCTGGGGAAAAACACAGCCCGGGAGTAAACCCATTACACCTACAGACACAACATGGAATAACCTTATGCGCACTCTCTCTCTCACACACACACACACACACACACACACACACACTTATTTACACATAGCACCTATAGCCTTAACACTATATATCATCAATTTTGTTTTCAAGAAAAGTAAGAAATAAATGTAAAGCCACCCTCAGCCCATAGGGTTGTAAGATTTTATAACATTTGAATAAATGGCAAATAAAAACCAAATGCAAATCAGAGCTTGCCCTGAATCTAAAAAAGGCTAAACATACCAACAAAGGATCTTCTTCCTCACACAGAGAGCCTGAGTAACAAAGTTTAACAGTTTGCAAACAGTCTCACTGCAATTTGGAGCTCTCACTGTGAAAACCGTCTAGCGCAGCATTACCGTTTGGTTTAGGGTGTCACCAAAATGCCATCAGCAATAAGAATGCATCCAGGCAGACTGTGAGTCTAATAACCTCACTCATTGCTTCCCTGCTCCCCAAATATGACAAGCAACACAGAAGCTCAACCTTTTCATTGTGCAAAATGTGCCTCTTAAATAAACGAGCCACAGTAATATCTCAAGCTCTTTTCTTATTCCATCCCATCCCCTCTGATCATCAGTCCTTGTCCAGCTCCATTAGAGCTGTTTCATATCGGAAAATAACAATATCTCAGCCAGTCTGCGGCTTACCGGGCTGCCATACAGCTAATCAATCTAGGGCTCGTCTCTCCATAGGTGGACTGATCGTCTGGCTTTATTCTCCAGTCAATTACCTCAAGTGAGAGAGGCAGGAGGAAGAATGACAATGGATGCTGATGAATGCCACTCAGGGCTCAATTTAGCCAGCTGGGGCGCCGTCCCTAAGCTGGCAGTAAGACAATTGGGCTCTCTAATAGGTATTTATATGAGCTCCCCTCCAGCGACCAGCTATTTGTTATAGAGTGGGGTTACTGCTGGAATGGACTGTTTACCTATGATGTGCTTGTTTGCATAAGGACATGCATCAAAAGGCCACACTGCATATGAAGTATGTGTCTTATGCACATCTGTATTCTGAATCATCTAATATGAACTCATCTGGAGCCTTTAAGCAACATAATGAGTGAAGTAGCAATCAAATAACTAAGAATACCTGCAGCTCCAACCTTAAATGCAACATCACAGCTCTCAGTAACCACAGCAGTGGGTAGTTGTAGTTAAACAGCCTGTGATGGTATTTAACACGTCGTTATGCTTATGAGTGTACCAAGCTTCAAGAAGCAGCCAATAATGGTACTTGGACCAACAAATCTAAGGTTTTAGTAGAACGGCAGACCGCAGACATGGTCCGCTGTCCTAGAGGATGATGAGAAAAACACTACGAGCACAAAGTGAAAAGGAAAAAGACAGAAATAAAACGCAAGACGGGTAGAAAAGCATGGTCAAACAGACACAGATTGAATTCCATGTCTGTGGCCTAAAACAACAGATATTAAAGGTTGCAAGATGAAGCCTGGGTGAAGTAAAATCTTCAAATGAAGTACAATGTAGAAGTGATCATCCTGTAAAATACAATCCAAAATTTTTACTCACAGACTTTATAAATCAAATTTTCATTGAATTTCGAAAACAATTCATGAACTGTTTTTGAGTATTTTTAGGCCTAGCAAACTGAAGGTTGCCCTGGGTCTAGAAAGCTAAACAAAGAAGTATGAAATTGCTTCCTCACTACAGTTATGAGTCTGTAAAGTGATGTCTGTGCAGAATTTGACACTGCTTTTTTCACGTTTATCGAAGCAATTTAGGGCATTCACTTATCCTACGAACTTAGAACGTAATTACTATTTTGGAGGTAACTTAGCTCTCCTGTGAAACTTTGACTTTTACACAGAGTGAAAACCTAAAAACATCTTGTATCGAGCCGTAAGGATTTAGACAACATTTAGAGTTAGAGATCCAGTTTTGGGTTGACTACAATCAGTTTGAATGTAGCCACTACTTTTTATTTTCATATCAGTTCTTTCCTCCCGTTTTTTTTTCTCTTTATTTTCTCTTTCTCTTTTTTCCTCTTGTTAATATTCACTGCTTATTATTATTATTATTCTTTTACAATATGAGTGTAAGGATCTGTAATATTTTCAGGAGAAGAGTTGTCATGCAGCTGGAGGTAGTCTGTACAGGAGTAGGTCGATAGATATGTATAGGCTCAGTTGAACTGGTTTCTTTTTGCTGTCAAGTTTAGCAAAACAACTGTTGCTATTCCCATGAGAACTAGATTAGGTCTTATTTGTTTCTGCATTGCCATCACTGAGACCTTGTGGCGCAACGGTAGCGCGTCTGACTCCAGATCAGAAGGTTGCGTGTTCAAATCACGTCAGGGTCAATGCTTCTTTTCAGTCGATCATAGCCCAAAAGAAACAGGGGTTTGTCTGTGCAGCTGTATTTCTCCTATTAAACGTTTACTAGCAGACAGCACATCCTTGTTACTCATACTAAATCCATCAGTCCCATCAGTGTCCATCAGTCTTTGTCAAATAAAACACCATCATGCCTCAGTTAAACAATTTCCTATGAAAGAACAGATGTCTGCATCACCATTCTCTTTCTGTCTGTAGAACAAGGCTCTTTTGTATGTCTTAACACGATAATCATTTTCACAGTTGTACCTACCTGGCACTGAGGTGTTTACTGTCCTGTAATCCTAATAACAGATGGCCACAACTGTCCAAAGTCATTCCATCACACAAATTACTGCTTTAGGCAAATGTCTTACATAGGCAGCTTATTCAGTTACAACACCTAACCTCTAAAATCCTTTTAGTATGCACATGGCTTCCTCTGTACATTTCTAAGGAGGCTTTCAGAGCCAGGTTTCACAGCCCGGAGGTGGGCTCATATTCCCTTAGTTAATAGGGCCTGACGAGAGGTACGTGCCCTCAACTCTGTATGTTCTCCCTTTTTTTTCCATTTCAAGTGTGCAGCTACTAGTAGTTTTCATCTCTTTCTTTTCCCATGAAACACATGTTTCAGATGTAACTAACCTTTTGGGTGCAAAGTGCACACAACTTGGATACATGTCAACGTCAGTTTTATTTCCTTTTTCCCTTCCATTTCCTCTTCATCACTCCAGTGCCTCCCCAGACAAACCCTTGTCTGACTAGAGCCGGAGGGAGTCAGACCCTGTATGTTATCCGTTTGACCTCCTGACTCACTAAAATACTTCCTGTGACCAGCACATGAAAATTTGTTTAAAACCCATGTAAGGAAATACGGGACAATTAGCTTAACAGTCAGTTTTGTCTTCTTTCAGATCAGCATTGAACACAAGCCTCAATGTGTGTTAAGTGCGTGTATCTGGCAGTGTAAAACCATTACTGGAGTGTGGCTCATTGACACACATCTGGGCCTCATTCACCGCCGCCCTGCCAAACACCCGTGACGTTTCCCGAGCAAAGCGGCATCATGGGAAGTCTAAATTAAGCAGACGGGTCTGAAATGGACAGGGCACACTGTCAAACCCTTTTTTTTTAGAATAGAATAGCATTTATTGTTATTGTGTGTACAGTGAAATTAGGATTGCTACTCCAGTCAGTCAATATTAACAAAAGAAGACCAGTACTACAGAAATAAGAACAGGGTGAATATAGAATTACAAAAAGTAAAAATAAGATAAGAAAACAGAATATAAATATACAATTTTACAAAGTAATATAAGAAGAGAGTTAAGTAGAATAAAAAATAAAAAATGGACAATGAACAAATTTACAGTATTAACAGTATGTGACAAGATCCACCTGTAGGAGGGAAAGACAGATGTAACAAAGATATACAGCTGAGGTGAGCCTGCTGTGCAAATACAGCATAATATGACTAAATTGAAGACCCTGGTGCTAAAAGTACTGAAGTCACCAAAAAAATCTGTTAAAAATATTTATAGGGTGGACTTAGCTAAACAAATACAACATGTTTATATGCTCAACTTGAATTGTTCAAAAATATGACTTCAGTACTTTTAACGCCAGGGTCTTCAATTAAAAGAGAAACTGAGCAAATAAAAACGTTAGATTGCTGTAATGAAACTTACTCAAGTAATTAAACTTCTGCAATATTGGCCTTTGACTGACATCATAATGAAACACCTACACTGCTTACAGTTATTAAAACAAGTACTGGTGTTGGCCAGTATAATCACAGCAGGATATTATGAAACCATTTGCAGGAAAATGAAATGAAATACATATCTACACAGTTGGTCTAGTCATGCCGAAGGTGTTATTCCAACATGTTACACTCCTTAAATGAATTCAATAAATCACTGTAAACTAATGAGAGTTTAAAAAAAAAGAAAACATATATCATGACACGTTCCAAATACTTCTTAGTCTGTGAAATAACAGGAGAGACAGGAGGGAAAGCCGTTCCCAGAATTGAAAACTCCCTGGATCTGGAATATGGGCCGTTGATATTTTCTTAAGTAGGCCTCGGGGATAGGTTTTGAGACCATGCTTGATGTAGGATTTTATTTAGCTTGGAATAAAAGACGTCCCCTGGGCACCCCTCCTCCTATAGGCTGTTTAACCCTGCCCCACAGGCATGGACACTTTAACATGCATGCACACAAATGCTAAGTAGGTTATGATTCATTTTCTTTGTCATCGTCTACCCATAAAACAAAGTCAGCAAGAGCAAATAGGGGTTTTCCTCCTCTTTTTTCTTTTTTAGTGCACGTTAAGTGATTCATAGCAATTATACAATGTGTGTGTGTGTGTGTGTGTGTGTGTGTGTGTGTGTACAGCTGCATCTATTGATTATTTTCAACAGCGTTTAATCTTCTGATTACTTTCATGATTAATAAATATCATCATTAAAGGTAGAAATGTGTATTTTAGAATGCATGTACAACCCAAATTCATCATATTTGAAAACTACGCACTCTCCCTTTCACATTAAATGTAAACAAATGGATTCACCAATTATTCAAATTCTTAAAATCATCTATTACTATTATTAACGGCTGATCAAATAATTGTTGTAGCACTGGACGTGTGTATTTGACTGTTAACATGGACTCACATTGTGCTTTCACATAATGTCATTCATACTATAACCTGATATTTCACCTGTATTGTTGCATTCTAAATGGGTCTGTAAAGAACTAGAGCACAACGAAACGACAGCAGCCAAACAGTTAATGAATTCAATTAATCAACGTCAGGGCGATTAAGTAAGAGGTCTAAAAAGAAGCATTGTCACATAGTAGATAGGAGTGTGTGTGTGTGTGTTTGTGTGTGTGGGTGGGTGTGTGTGTGTGTGTGTGTGTGTGTGTGTGTGGGCGTGCATGTACGTCTGAAAGAGCCAGAATCAATGGCTGTATCAGTCAGTCAGGCCAGGCCTTGCACTCTAGGCCTCTTACTCCATTCATCACAAAGCCCAACATTGTGTGTGTGTGCATGCGTGTGTGTGAGAATATCTGGCATGTGTGTCTTTTGTAGGTGTGTGTCTGCGTCATTGTGTGTGTTAACACCGTGCATGTATTTTTCTTCACACTGCGTCTGTGCGCATTAGGCTGTGTGTTTGCATACCAGCAGCTCATTATAACTCTTTGTAACAACACACTGCACATCTCAAAGGCAGTAACATTGCCTCTTATCTCAACAGCAGGCTGAATGCTTTGAAACTGTCAAAGGCCTCATAGATGCTTTCTCAATTAAGAGTAACCTTTGAAGGATTCACTCTCCACAAAAGCCTCTTGTCTGCTTTTACACTATGTAAAACAATAGAATTTGAAGGCAGACTACTTGTAGCTGTCAGATGCTGAGTTCAAATTGTTTTTTCCCCCTGTAGGGGCCCAGTGGGGAATTGACCTTTTCACTGAGTCGTCTGAGTAAACAAAAAAGCAAACAAACAAAATGCCAAGCAAAAACTCATAGAATTACCATAGCTATCACCTGACAAGACAGTGCCAAAAGACCAGCCACAATAGAGCTCTTCAACAGCCCACTAAAGCTGACGGAGCCTCTTCACCAGCGGATGCTAAAAACTAAATGTGTTCAGGGAAATGGGACTGTTGACGCAAGGTGAATTGTTTTCTGTGAGGAGTTTCCTTTGCTGATGTGAGGTGAAATAACTTTTACGAAGACGTTAGGAGGGAGAGAGCCCTATATGAGCTGAGCTCAGATATTAATACCAGGAAAGGTGTGCCTGAATACATCAGCATAACTTGAAAGAATTAAAAAGGTTTTTGACACCGTGTTGGAGTGAGAAGAAAGATTCAGATTCAGAGCAAACAATGTTCCGTTTGAATCCCTGTATAGTTTGTTCATTAGTTGTTTTGTTACAAAATAAAATCAGAAAAACGAAAATTCTGGCTGTTTTTAATATATATATATATATATATATATATATATTTTTTTTTTTTTTTTTTTACAAAATTGGAAAAACATAAATTTACAATAAAACACCAGGCTGTTTTGTAGTTATACAGTGGAAAGAAACACTGAAAAAACATCTTTTAATGTTTTGTAACCACTTACTGTCCTTAGAGAGCCCCTTGTTGCAGTGATGCACAGGTCAGGGTTTTTTTTAACCCACAGGTCCCGCTTTTGTGCACTTATTTGACCCGCCCCACAAATAAAATTACATTTTTTGATCCACGCCAACCTGGCCCACAGATAACCCGCTGATTCCCACATCACTCGTACAAACCTATCATGCGGTGTGAATGAAAGGACTGAAATGCATGGTGCTGAAGGGAGAAACAGATTAATTAACAGAAAGAAAGAAAGAAAGAAAGAAACAAACAAACAAACAAACAAAGGGGAACAAACAGAAAAACCTGATGCAGTAGTTACAGTCTGGTGGGAAAGGATGGTAGAAGAAGTCTGGGTTATTAAAGGTGATGAGGTACAATGATCCAGCGCTGCACAGCCGCAGAAAAGAACCTTATATACGGTCCTAATGAAAAAGGAGCTCCAGCTATTCAGCAGGTGGATGTGATGGGAGTCTGATTGTTGAGGGACTGGGGGAGGGGTCAACGGCCACGCCAGAGCAGACTGTGACATAATCATCAAATAATATAAAATATAACAGGCTAGAGTTCAAATTATATTTTTGTCTCTAAGGGGGTCTCTATCTCCAAAAAAAAAGTTGTGTAAGTAGCCTAAATATAATTATACTGACAATGTGCACTCTCCTAGAGCAACAGCCACAGACACACAGGTGGCAAGGAATCACATATTTATAAAACAAAGCTTTATTACTAAATATTTTAACCTGCTATAGGGGATTTATACTCATGCTGTACATATTTGTGTGTCTCTCTTAATCACTGACCCACCCAACCCACCCTGCGGGTAACCGCTGATCCGTGCATCACTACCGTGTACCTGACGATATAAAGCACGGCTGATTTCGGCATGGCTTACTCCATTTGTAAACAACTCTGTAATCTGCAAAAGGTTCAAGTGCAGCCATCATAGGTAAAACCAGAGATACTTTAAATGACTTTGATAAAACTCATCACCACGCACTACCACTTCAGACTTTCGGTGTCGCAATAATAATAAAACCAAAATAATAACTTCATATTTTTGTTTTGAATGTAAAACAATCAGAGCAAAATTACACAACAATATGTTAACAAATTAGATACGTTTTTTCTATCCAAGTTTTGTTTTTTTCTGATTTTACTTTGAAACGGAATAACAAATGAACAACCCATACACAGATTTGTTTGCCTGAGACATTATACATTTGGTTGAAAAATGGAGGTGTTTTACTGTGACTATCTCAAAGAACTTTTTCAACTGAATTTTGTCAAACAATTTAGTAAAAATGTGTCTTTCACAATATCTGGAGTCAGGTAAGTCATCAGTGAATCTGTCATTGGTGACTGAGAGCATTCATTCAAGGTTTCCTGAGAGGATGTTTGTACTTTCATGTGCTGTCCACCTCTGACAGACGCTGCCGTTTGCACCAAGTCAGGAAGTTATAGACTGAGATGTTTCTATTGATGGGTCAGCTTGCAAGGGAGGGATGAATCAATTCTCTGTGAGTGAACAGACACGGCAGACAGGAAGTGTGCACTTGGGCTAGCCTGAGGGCCCCACTGATGCTTCACTATGTTTATCTCTATGATAGGCTTCGCCTTTCACCCCCCCCACTCCACACACACACTCGTGCTAGCCCAGGTCCTGGCCTGATCCCTGATTGCATCTGGCTTGTCATCGTCAGTGGCCGACTCGGCTCCTCTGGGCCCCTGCTGCTCCTGCTGGCCTCCTTCCATATACCGTGTCTACCACCCCCCCACCCCACCCCCCACTATTCACCCCTTTTCAGGACAAATTTAATTTGGAGGTGCTGAGGACTGATAAAACTAGGAGACAGCAAAAGGGGTAGAGGGGGAGGGAGGTAATATGATACCTCCTCCTACCCCCTTTCTGCTCCTACACACACACACCTCCTCTCCTTTTCCTCCACTCTGGCACACCCTACTGCCTTCATCTGTAGACAAAGACATGCCTTTCACCTCGTCGTATGAGCTGAACAGAAGAGAGGACGACAATCAACAGCCTCCGTCTGATCTCAGACACATCACATGCATCTGGCTTCTATGACTCTTTAAATATTGTGTTACAAATATAATAAAGACTACATTTACACTTTGATCTTATAATACACCACTGAAGTATGTTTTTCAGTCAGAATATAAGTTTAGAATATTTATTAGAACACGATTTTTTTTCATCACATGGTCTAGATCATCTTGTTTTTTTAAAAAAGTTGTTGAAATGTGAACATAGGGTGTGTAATGTCTGACAGTTAGTGTGTACAAGTGAAACCAATAACAAAATGCTAGTGTGAGTTATAGGAGTTTTCTTCACCAGATGAAAAAAAGATGATTATGATGCATATCTGGCAGAAGTTATGTACACAGGAGACATTATGTATTGCCTTTAGTAACAGGTATTTCATTTCAAGCTAATGAAATAGTAGCATTGTTATTCTAGCTTTGTTTTGATCTTTTATAATAATTAAAGTAGAAATATTATTGATTAAAATACATTTCCATGGACCTCTGCCCCTTAAAAGTGAGACTACATTGTTGTCAGTTATATTATTTCAATTTAAATTGAACAAATTGACGCAATAAACATTAAAAGGATGCCATTTTAGTTTCAAAGAAATAATAATGGACATTTTATACCCAAAAATAATTAACCAACAAATTAATGACAGACAAATCAGTAAGACAGAATAGAAACTAGTGGCTGATGGTAGTTTAATTCTCAAACCTTGTCTCTGAACAGCATTGTGGACCACATAAATGGTTGCTTGTTCAGAGATAAAACTTAACTCAAGTGGTAACTGAGCGTTTCAAACAGTGGCCCCGTGGTCCAGAAGGGGGCTCCTATGGTGCGTGACTGCCCCACAGATGTTGGCTACAATCTATGTGAATGTCCTTTATTGAATTAGCCTGAGAGTAGAATGAGCAGTCTGAGGCGGGAGGTTTTACAGGTCAATGCTCCCCTCCAGCCCTGCAGCCATGAGGCCTCTCCACCACCTGCAGCTGGGAGACAAGAGCTGAACTTCAACCTGAGACACACTGACTTTATGTGTGACACCAGGAGAGAGAAAAAAGCCTGGCCAAATAGTCGACAGATGGATTTTATGGAAGAAAGGACACTAGAATCTACACAAATCCAACATCCACAAACACATATGGACACACTCAAAGACAGAAGGTCAGGTAGGTTACTACGTATACGTGTGTGTGTGTGTGCGTGCGTGCGTGCGTGCATGTGTGTGTGTGTGTGTGTGTGTGTGAGGGTGTGTGTGTGTGTGTGTGTGTGTGTGTGTGTGTGTGAGGGTGTGTGTGTGTGTGTGTGTGCGTGTGCTTGATATTCCTAGTCAGAATCCAAATTTGTAAAAATTTTTACACAAATAAATGAAATAAAATGCCAATATATGCACGTAAATATCAGGAGTTCATCAAACTAGGCAGATGTAAACATCATAAAATCAATAAAGTCTTATCTTATCTCAGTTGCAGAGTTGTAGTTATGTATTTTGACTGACTGTGACTGAAATAATAATAATAATAATTATTATTATTATTATTATTACTATTTCCAAGCTCCTGCTCTTCAAAGTGTGCTTATCACTACCTTGACATAAAATGACTAAACTGTGATAGAACTGTGTCATAAGGTCAATTTTATGTGTTTTTGCCATTTAGATGTAGTATTTCAAAACATCCCTCCTAAGCCTCTGCCTTCTGAACAGCTGGTTGACATTTGATGCTTCTCGCCCATATAGCGTTATTCCTATTTCCCCATCTATGTTTCTTGAAGGAACTTTGTAGTATCTTTCCCAAGTGTTTTTTTTTCTTATTTGAAGCATTTCCCCTCAATTTTCTGTGCACAAATAAAATGTGCATAAAAATAACTGTATGAAAACATATTTAGGGATTGTTCTGCCTTATGGGAGCTACCTTTTTGCCAGCATCTCACTCAAAAATATGGTTCCTGTGACACACTTGTAAGCACAGATGACCACCTTAGTCCCTAGCCTCTCTATGAAAGCGGAGTGAAAAGTGCCTTCTTCCTCTAACATCAGCCGGATCATGTTACCATGCCAGCCCCCTTTGCCAAGCTGCTGAATGGGCACCAACTCCCCCTCACCCCTATACTCCCTCTGCCCCGCTCATTTATTATTGAAGCTGACATAATTGCAGGGGGCATCATCCACCAATATCCCAACTCCCAATATAAAGGGCCTTAAATAATTCAGCAAAGTGATGCCCACTGCACACCAGGAAGTGAGGGATTTCTCACATGATGAGATCATGGTCCCTCAGATGCAGGAGGGCGTGGGGGTGTGGTTGTGTGTTTATATGTGTGTGTATGCATATGAATGCTCATAACCACGTGTCTAGTGTCAGATCAGAACTATGACAATGCAGGTCATTATGCAATGTGAAGGCTTTGTCACCTTTGGCACCTTTGGTGCCCTCACCTTCAGTTTCAACACCACCACTGTCTACAACCACCTTCATTAATCAAGTGGGTGTGTGCATGTGTAAAAGGGGGGAGGGGTGATGCTCATTTGTATTCAAATAAACTTCAGGCCTCAGCATATATTATGATTACAGGTTAGGCAAATTGTTAAGCATGATTGATTGTGTCTCATTGTTGGGATAATGCGTGATCTGTGACCAATTGATTTTGTGGCAGTGACTGCCTTATTTGAATATTAACCAACTTGTGTCACGATGAAATGTCAACAAAACGTTTCCAAATCTAATACACACATGTTACGCATCATGACTGGTAATTTCATTAGCATTTGCAATATGAGTACAGCTGTAAGTGAGCCAACATGTTACACAAATGATTTTATACAAGCTACGACAAACTTTTGTTGGAGGGAGCATAGTGATACACAGAGTGTGTTTTCTTTATTGCTTGTTATTGGTAATACTGAACTTATCTCTAAAGTGTTCAGTGAAGGCTTATTTATTTGTTTCTGATAAAACATTAAGAATAATAGTTTTTGCAATATATATATATATATATATATATATATATATATATATATATACATACACACAGGGTGGGGAAGCAAAATTTACAATGAACATTTAGTTGTTTTTTCTCTGCAGGCACTACGTCAATTGTTTTGAAACCAAACATATATTGATGTCATAATCATACCTAACACTATTATCCATACCTTTTCAGAAACTTTTGCCCATATGAGTAATCAGGAAAGCAAACGTCAAAGAGTGTGTGATTTGCTGAATGCACTCGTCACACCAAAGGAGATTTCAAAAATAGTTGGAGTGTCCATAAAGACTGTTTATAATGGAAAGAAGAGAATGACTATGAGCAAAACTATTTGCTCATAGTCATTATGAGAAAGTCTGGAAGATACTATTAAAGAAGAATGGGAGAAGTTGTCACCCGAATATTTGAGGAACACTTGTGCAAGTTTCAGGAAGCGTGTGAAGGCAGTTATTGAGAAAGAAGGAGGACACAGAATAAAAACATTTTCTATTATGGAAATTTTCTTGTGGCAAATAAATTCTCATGACTTTCAATAAACTAATTGGTCATACACTGTCTTTCAATCCCTGCCTCAAAATATTGTAAATTTTGCTTCCCCACCCTGTATATATAAAGATTATTGCATTGCTTTCTAGTTTGGAATTGGATATAGGGTCTTGGTATAATATAGAAGAAGACATATATTTACTCATTTATCATTTTCAAAAGTATTGTCTTTATTTCTACAAACAGCATTTAAATGAGTAGTTGTGTTACATATTCAATGCAACAAAAAATGATACTTTAAATTTCCACATTTACTTGCCGTTGTGGAGATGCCAAATTTCTTAGTTATTGGTTACTCTGAGCTCTTTGTATGCAACATTTGTGAGAGCAATGATAAACATAGACAGCACAACAATCCAGTTTTGTCCAGAGCAGTCAGAATAGGACATTTGATGGCTCAAGTCTACACAGTCTCAGCACTGAAAGAGATATCAGAGCTCATTTTTCACCTGTCAGAGGAAACCATTGGGTGCCATTCATTCTGTAGTGTATGAACAGAACATCAGCTGTGCCAGACAGTCCATCACAACAACTGTAATGCCTGCATTTGGTCCATTTTGTTGTTATCTAAGTGGGCCGAGTGAGTGTTTCCACATCATTGTGAACATTACTTCAGAGTCTGTTTACCATCAATCATTTAAAGCAGACCAGCACAGAGACATTGTTATCTCATAAACTTACCTATTACATTTACTCATTTGTTCTTCATACTTTTATTTATTCTTTTTTGAAGGTAAACTTTCTGGGAGTTTGTGTTTCACTCCATCAGCAGTCTTGACATTGTCAAAATATCCGTGTAGATGCAGAATGGCAAATCTTGTGATGCATCACCCATTACAAACACAAGCACTGCACTTATAAGCACAAGCGCTGTGCTGATATTGACATAAACATTATAAGAATATCACTTAAACATACGACTGATGTGTAAAGTTGTCTGACCAAACAACCAAACTTCACCCGGCTCCAACAGGACCCATCATGGGAAATCATCCTCCCTTAGCTAATAAACAGTAATGACCTGCTTCCCGACACGCCTCGGAGTCTCCCTTCGTGTCGGCGTAGTGATGAGGACAAAACAGCGGAGCCAGCAGAAAGAAGCTGCGCCTGGGGTGGCCCGGTAATTACTGTTAATTGGTTTAACATGGGGATGGATGGAAAGAAGGATGAGAGAGAGGGAGCAGTGGAAGGAAGGATGGCGTTCTCCCTTCAAGCCCCCTCTATAGCTCATTTGATGTGGTAGGGCGTGTTATCGCCGCTCTCTATCAGCAGCATGAGCTAATGCAGAAGTGTGGGGAGGGGAGGTATGTTAGATATGCAGGGCGGCGAGTGCATAAGCAGTCTGGTAAACAAGCATCGGCTCATACAAGCACGTACATACACATAATACAAAAACACATGAATTATACAGGCAAACAGCAGACTCCAAAAATGGTGCACAGGTGGGACATAAAGAATGTGGACCTATCTGCAAAAGGAAAATCAAAGGTCTGGACACTGAATACCATACATATAGTCATACGTACATGTACGCACTGTTTAAAAAAAAAAAAAAAAAAAGCACAAACTCTGATTACATAGAGCCAGAGGAGAGCTGCTCAGCCAGATAAGATATGCATTCTGAGGGCCATTTACGGCCATTTGATGCATAATGAGCCTCCTATCAGTGGCTGTGTGGGCAGAGAGATGAGGTGTGGAGTATTCCCCATTCAGCTCCACGCTAATACCCTGACCATAACCTCATCAACAACCCCTGGACATCTATACAGCACTGCACTGTAATCTGCTTAAGAGACACACAGAGAGACAAAGAACAACAGATTTTAGGGGGAAGATGAAAGAGACACTTCGTAGCAAAGGCTTAAGTGTAGGTGTGTGGATAAAAACAAAGGAGTGAATGAATAAAGACGGCAGGGCTGTGACCCACAATTCACCTGCAAGCATCTCTTTTTACTTGACGTACATCATTTCACCATAAATAATCAAGATGAAATTTCCTATCGACTTTGTTTTGAAAGATGTAGACAATATAGTTAATTGCAGTTTGTTTTTTGCTTTCTAAAGGGCAGCTGTGCATACTGCAAGCGCTGTCTCAAACTTTTTCACAATGTGTCTTTTCTTGCTGTGTGCAGGAGATATCATCTGTGCCGGTCCACAATGGGTGTGACTCTTTCACAAAGTAGAGCAGGAAAAATGCAGTAACAGAGACTATAGAAAAGAAGCAAAAAGAAGCAGAGGTAAGGCTGGGCAACATGGGAAAAAAATCATATCACCATAATTTTTTTTAATATCAGACGATATCGATATGTATCACAGTATAAATCAAATCACTATTTTTGTCAAGTTTAAATTTTCCGTTACTCATAAGCTAGTTGTGAAGACATCAGAAGGTTATTTTTGATTTAAATATGATTTATTCTCTGTCAGTGGTTGAACATTACAGATGTGCTGAAGAACATTATACAACTGTTTCAGAGAAATAAAACAGGTACTGTACATATATTTAAAACTAAACTAAAAGTCTGACTAGCAGGCAAAAGCTTTCAAGTTTTAAAAGAGAACACAAACAAAACAGACCATCTTCACAAAACAATACCGGGGGTTTATACGTAGGGATGCATTCCTTAACTGCCATAACCGTAAGTGAAACTTAAGGAAAGGTGAGTGTTTGCATTCTTCACATACGCTACATATATTTGTTCGTTACACCTCCGTATTGTATTGAAAGCCCCAAACGGAAACAATTTCTCACACTACTTTTCAGTAACCCGGTCACCCGAGTTCTTAGTCACATTTTCTCCTGAGGGAACAGTCATTATCTCCCACTGCAGCCCAAACATTAGCGTATGTGCTGCGGCTGCTCTTATGCCTGTGCTGTGTACGTCAACCTAACTTGACGTGGCTCTAGCATGATTGGTTGGGTGCAGTGCTACCTATTTATGATTGGCTGTTCTTATGTCTGTCAAAACATGGACAAATGAATTATATCAAAATTGTATCGAGAAGGTCTCATATTTCTATCGAGGAAAAGTTATTTCACGATATATCATTATCGTTTTATCACCCAGAGGCGATGGCATTGTAACTTTCTATGTCCACAGTCTGTTCAGAGTCACTGACGATGTCTCTGTAGCTTCAATGTGACCAGACCTGTAGTGATTTTCACCTCTTTTAATACTGTTTAGCTCAGTCTAGAAGATGAAGTGAAATAGGCAGCGGTAACGACTATTGTGGAGGTAAAATGTGTATCACGTGAGATGGAAGATGCAGTCCACTGAGCCCTTTCACAACTAGATGTTCCTTTACTGCCTTTACAACAAACTGTGACTTTTTTGATTCATAAAATGATCTTTTAAGTTGACAAACATATGTGTAAATGGTGGCACAATTCAACTGGGATCAAAAAATTATCTGTCTCTCAGCAGTGACCACTGTTCCTATTTTTCTGAGATTAGTTCCCACTTCAGCTGTCTATAATTCACTAGTACACATCATAGAGGTTCCAAATGAATCTTAATATAGACATCTACAGAGAAGCTACTGCTTGTTGAATGGGTGTCAAATGGGGCCATGATGTTTCTGAAGCCAGCATCTAGTGGTCATCAGTAGAATAACAAACAGTGGCTTTGATTTCAATCTGCTGTTGACCACTTGGTTAACATGAACATGATCTGTCTCCTGAGGGTCAGCAGGTTACAAGGTCATCACCAACTGTCTACACTGGACCGCTTCACTTACTGGCCTGGCAAGCTTTTGTCACTATGGTAATATGCCATATTTCAGCCTAACATATGTACTACTTGGTTGAATTATGGCACTTTGCAATCTCAAAGTGGCACTGAACTTGACCCCTGTGTATAAACATAAGATACAACAGCTGGTGGTCATAATCCATCCAATTCATATAATAAGAACTTTTTCAAAAGGTCAGTCAAAATGTGAATTACATGATTCACTCAAGAAAAAGTTCGATATTCCAACAGTTTGCAAATTCTCCTTCATGTCATCCAAGGGTACTCACACTGTATTTCATGTATTCCTTTCAAGAAGACAATAAAAATTGCACTTGACACGAGTCACATCCGCCTACACCCTTCAGTCCGTTTTCAGAGTAAAACAGATTGTAAGCATCGCCACCACTGACACCATAAAGACAGGTCTCCTCTACTTAGGTTTTACAACTACTCCAATACACGCAATCAGCCATAAAATTCATCCTCACACAAAAGAGCCCTCCAATAAGCCCTTCTTGTGGAGGGCAATAAAACTGAGCCGCCCCGGGCAGAAAACAACTGCTACTTCTCAAGTCGATTTAAGTCCCAGTCACTTTCGGTGGTTGATGAAAAAGCAGCAATGTTTCTTTTTTTGGACAGCGTAGTCATCCAGAGAATTGAGGGCCATCGGGACGCAGAGTGGTGAAATCAGCTTCTGTAAAACATGATGGCAGGGAGATCAGTAAATAGCCCTGCCTGTCAAGCAGACTTGCGGAGGATGGCCATAAAACCTGCGAGTGCAAAGTGTTGGCCGGGTGCTGTCACAAGGAGTTTGAATGTTGTCTGTGTAAAGTTGAATCGTGAGGCTGCCTTTTAGCGCATCACTGTTATTAAGTTTAACTGTTGTATCAGATGTTCTCTAAAACTCTAAAAGTGTCATGTCTTTATGCAAGTCATCTGACTGACACTATGATACCGCACAACTTAGCATCAATCAGGGTTAGGGTGACTCCACATAGCCCTGCTTGACACTGTGGAGGTGGTGTACAGACTAAATCCTACTCCGAACATACTTTAAGTTGTCTTGATGTTGCTCATGTATACCTTTTTAAGGTTCATTATTCTAGAGCTTGTAGCTTTGGCTAAGATGACTTTTAACAGGGTTCTCTTCCTCTGCTTCCTCTCTCTCTCAGTCTATTGACAATCTTCCCTCCTCATTGCTAAACCTCAGCAGCACAATGCAGGGTTTAGCAGGGATGATAGACAGTGGTGCTCGCTGCCTGAGTTCATCAACAGGGGCATAAGCCTGAAAGTTACCCAACATTGGACCATTAGGCTTTCATTGTGTAAGCTCTCAGAGTTGTGTAGTACTGCCAATGAGCGATGCTTCAAAGATGTGTACGGTGGGAGTCGAGAGGCAGAAGGCTTAAGGCTTTAAAGTACTGTAGTTGTGAGGAAGAGTTGGACTTTTCTAAAGTATGCTGAGTGGAGATTTCCTCTCATCAGGAGGGAGAGACAGCCTTACAGTAGAAGGGATAAGTTGAAGGACTAATGTGTAAAGCATCAGCATGACTGATGAAAGTGATTTGTGCTTCTATCCCTGTCCTCTGAAAGTCCATGAACAGGATCCAGTCTTTAAGGAGGACCCATCTGCTGAGGCCTCTTTAATAAGTCAGAAACTGAGTGAAAGACGGGGAGTACAAAAACTTTCAATAAAAATCTCACATTAATACACATGCATTTGTTTGATTCATACACTTAAAAACAATCTGGGGAGTGAAATCAGATTTATGCACACTACCTGTTTACAGAGCCCCCCTGCTGTACGATATTTTACAGTGGAGCTGGTACAAAGCCTGGTGAATCATATACAGCTTGTACTTATGCACCCAAAGAGACCAGGCTTAATGTAAAGCATAACAGCAGCACTGCCTATAGACAAAAGGAATCCATTTGGAGCCATTTCACGCATGGTGTACAGCAACTTGCTGAGGAAGAAGAGAAGTAGGAGGACAGCGGATAATAAATGGTACATTCTTCTTGCCTGTGTCTGGAGAAAGACAGTTTTCCCCACTCTCTCCAAATCAAGGTGACAACAGGAGAGTAGGAGCAGAGGCTGCTTTCTGCTTCATGCCTGTTAAGCAATTCCTGATGAAAGCATGCCTAAGAACTCCAACACTTTAATGGTTCTCGAAGAAAATTCTGGTTTCCACATCCCCAAGAAGTTTGTCCAAGTTTATAGCTTTACAGCCCCTTTTTACTTGGCAAATTTGGTTGCATTCATATCTGCGTGAAGCACGAAACCATGAGCAAGTCTGAAATAGGGACAGATACAACTCGTTTTCAGTTCCTGCTGCTGTGATGAAAGTTCCTTCAATTCAGCTTCAATGAAAATCTATGAACATCTACAATATCTAAGGGTCCTGTGATGAGTGCTGCTGCTAAAGGCACATTTCAGCACTTGGGTAATATGATAGTTGTGTTACGTAGAAAACTACCGGTCACAGTTCTGATCCAGGCAACCAGTGACTGACTGACTGAGTAAAACCAATTCTAAAGAACAGATCAGTTAAATATTAAAATGGTAATAAAAACAGCTATGTATAATGTAATCTATGAAAGTCCATCGCAAAGAAGACATGATGTATTGAAAAATGTAAACAAATCTTTGACATTACATTTCTGAATGATTAGGCAGTGCGTAGGCCAAGGTTTCCTGCTTATGGAGGAATATAAATCTATTTTCTTGTCATCTGACATAGTCTCAATGAGTGACACCACAGTGCCCCCTGCTGCAGATGGAGGAAACTACGGTCAAAGGGGATCCATAAGTCATCACTGCACCACAAGCTCCCATTTCAGCCAGTGGATCATTCTGACACCCTGGAGGGGTGATTATACTTCTTCTTCTGATGTATGCTATCACTGACACGGCCCTGCCACAGCTGAGAGAGTCAGCGTGGAATGAGTAGATGCTTCATATAGATCAAGCAATCCCTGGTGACCCTTCATTATAATGTGCTCGTATAGAGTTTACTCAATGGGCAGACAATGGTATAAACATTATGTCAGCTTTTGTCAGCTTCGAAAGCACACAGTGAAGGAAAAGTGAAACATCATACTTACAACCACAGGAGTTTAATGCTAGGATCAGATACTGTGATTATTCCTATTTCAGCAGCACATGTGAGAGATTACAATAGCAGCAGTTTAGCTGTTGAAAGTGTTTTAAATTCTTAGTTGTTCTGGAACATTTGGATGTACATTTTATTGTGTGCTATTTCTTACAAAAAGCTTGATAAGAAAATCAAATACCTTTTTAGCTGTGATAAATCACAGCACCTGAGGATGTACACATAATTTTTATACATTTTTATGACATTATTTTAACAAAAATAGCTTCAACTTGTAGTAAATAGATTTATTTTTTATGTTGTAAAACTGCTTAGAGTAGATAAAAAATGTCTGAGTAAAGAAACATAAAACTGATGTGCTGAAACCAGCATCTTAAATTAAACTGTGGTAAATAGGCTGATATTTTTCAGGTTATGAAACTCCTTTGAGTGTATATAAATGCTGAGGAGCTGAAAATATTGCCAATGTGCAATGTAATTTCCCCTTTTGTTAAAATCAAAACTTGGTGGGGTGCCCCTGTGGTTCACCTGGTTGTTTGTTTGTCACATAAACTGAGGCCTTGCCATGGCAACGCAGGTTCACTTCCCTTCATTTTATTGCACGTAGAGGTGTGAACAATATCCCTCCATAATCTTACATTTCTCTATGTTATGCTTTATCTGCAGATAAATCATATTACAGTATATTGCATTCAATAGAGTCATTTTTATTTCTGTGTTACAGTATATCTTGAATTATTCAATGACTCAGTAAAATGTTGGAAAGAAGGACGAAACACCATAAAAAAATTTCATAAACACCTCTATACGATTTAACGCAGAATGCTACAGTTTGACAATACAACAATTTTAACACAGGCCAGTTGGGGGAAAAGCACAGGAGCATAATTCAATATTCCATCTTGACTTTTTCCTCTACTAATCCAGCCATGAAACAAGGATCATGAGTGTATTGTTCCACTCGGTGTAAATGCAACACCCCCCGCTGGTGAGACGAGCCTTGTGTACACGGATGAGATGTCATATGTGTTAACTAACAGAGGTAAGCTGCCATATGCTGCCATGCTGGGGTTAATCTGAAAGCTATATAGCACATATATGATTGAATGAATCCACAGGCATCCTAACAAAAAAAGAGCATGCTCCTATGCACTAAATATATACCATTGTAAATGCATAAACGTAAAGCAGCAGAGGCGAACACAAAAACGCACCAGGAGAGACCGACCACCTGTCAGTGTGTGTGGAGCACCACAGGCAGCATCGCCTTCGCCTGCTCCCAGGAATAAAACTCTTTGATATTCATATCAACCTCCAGCTCCACACACTCCAATCAAATACCTCACGCTTTCTTTCTCTATCTCGCTCTATCTCTCTCTCCCAGACACAATAATGACACGACATAAAAGTGAAGTGTGGCAAACTAGCAGTGGAGGTGAGGTGTTTGATCTATAGAAAAATACACCAGCACCGAGCAAACTGCAAACCGTGGAGGGTGGGTAAAAAATAACGGGTGAGCGGGACAAATAAGCACACTGAAGAGTCAGAGAGAGCTTCAAAGCCAAGCACAGAAAATGGAAATACAATTGTAGGGTGCGCACACACCTATGCACACTTGTACAGATATGTGGGTAGCAACAGAAAGGGCATTCTGCCAAAATAATGGAGGACATGCGGCCAGGGTGACCGTCCTGCCAAACTGCCCCACAGGCAACTGAGGACAACCCAACATCACAACTGTCGGCCACATCGCAATTACAACACAGGGCCCAGCTGGTGGACTGGGACAGACTCAAACAGAAATATGAGACAATAAAAATAAAATACAGACAAAAAGGAGAAATGAGCAGTGACAGACAGAATAAAATTGTCCAACTTTACATGTCATCTACTTCCATTACTTATTTTTGTGGAAGTATAGTTTCAAAAACCTTGTGTAAACATGTCAAAAACATTCAGTGACAAAAAAAAAAGGAAAATCCAAACAGTACATTTCAATATGCTGATGTGCCCTGGTGAAGAAACTGGTAAAATTATATGTCTATGATTTCAATGGAAAATAGCTATGTTGTTATTGGATAGGACATAAATGATAAAATATGCTGAAATATTTTTGGATGATGGGTTGAGTGGCAAAGAGGGAAAATGCATCTGGATGGATATGTTAACTGTCTCCTCCCTGCTTCGCTTAAGCATTAGTTGAAATAACAGCAAATAGCTTTCAATGTGCTAACCGATAATAGTGCAATTTTTTGCTTACTAGAGGAAAAATATGACTTTGGTTTGGTTTGCTTTGGTTTACTACCCTCTAATTATATAAAACACACTTTGCAATCTATTCTGATTTCTACATAATGCGCATCAAATTTTTACTATGCATTCCCTCCCTGTAGTATGTTCATACAGTGCCATGACATTGAAACAAATTCTAGAATAAAACATCTCACTGATTTCAAACTAATGTATGGGCTGCTTTTCCTAATACTGTGTTAGGAGCTGGAGGGGCGTTTGCAAAATCCCACTGTGGTTCATGTAGTCTCAGGTGCCGCACCTGTACTAATAGGGCTGCTAATTGGACTGTAGCACTGCAAGAGTGTACACACTGACGCATACATACACAGACCAATGCCAGACACACCAGGGAGCTGAGGATACCACAGAGGGTCTGCAGACTACATGTGGAACAACACAAAGAGCATAGAGTCTTCACTTACATGCTTGTATTTAGACATAATCTGACTCTTGCAAATAAAATAAGTAGACAGGGAAGATAAAAACATGCCACAATCTGCTCCCTCATTATAAGCGTGAAAGCGACGCGTACCAACAGCATGCGGTGTCGATGGAGAAGCCTGGGGCCAGCATCTTGAGGCAGCATTAACAGGCGATTGAAGTCGCCCTGGGTTTTCAGCATCACGAAGGTGGTAATCACCATGGTAACGTTACACTGTACACCTTACCTGTACCAGAGCATATTTAATAGAATAGAATTGAATAAAACAGCAAGTACACATACACACACACACACACACACACACACACACTAAAGCCTTGGATTTGTTGACCTTGTAAGATTTAATAATGAATCCACTTCTCAGTCATTTGGTGCTTATTTACTCATAGTGTAGAGGCTGAAAGGCTCAAACTGTCTTATACATCCACAACAACTTCATACAACTATACATCTCAGCAGCACATTATTTTAAGGAATATAGAACAGTCGGATACATGTGTGACCCAAATATGAGATATTGATTAGCGTATTTTCTTCTGCACATCCATTTGGCAGTTTGTTCTCATTGTTCTATATGAGGTCAGGCTTTTAAGACTACCCATGTTATTACTAATTATGTGTTTCAATGTTTTAAATTTTTACTCTTAAGGAATGAAATCACTCCCACCCTTCTTAACTAACTTGTATCACTTGTATTTATTCTATTTATTGGATCTTGGAGGGAAGGGCGCAGTATATGAACTGGGTGTAATACCTATTTGTGATTATGCTGACTTTAAGATTTTGTGACTGAATTGTTTTGTGACTATATGTGTCCAAATGTGAATGCAGCAATGTGTAGCACTGTTGTCCAAAACAAATTTCCCGTATGGGACAATAAAGTTTATCCTGATCCTGATCTTGCCTTTATTATACTTTATATGTGTTTGTTCATAAATTATACTTTGTTCTTATTCAAAATATGCAGCTGCAGACCTGTCCATATTGGTGACTGGTCATGTGGCTCCACATCTTCCACTTTTATGTCTCAAAGCCTATGGTGACAAAGTGAGTTGATAACCAGCTTTATGACACTGTTTAGCATAATTGTGATTGCTTTGTATTGGCTTTGGGCCGTCACATGCGTTGGCCTGTGTTTACACAATTGAAAGTTTATCACCATTTTATACACACAGTCAGGGTCACAAATGCACACAGAAAAACACATAAAATGCACTTACACACATTGCCTTACCTCACTTTGTTGATGAATACATAGTGCCCACATTTATGTCTCCCATACAACTTGATCACACAAACACTCTCTCTGCTGACATTTTATTTCAGTGTTATTCTGCACTGTGTGTTGTTTCTCAAACATGTGTCCCATCTGCCCATTCCAACAGAAGAAGACAGGAGCAGGTTGTGCCAAAATACATCAGGAAATAGGTTTCTTTTGGTTTGTTGGTGATGGGGATGCGTTGCGTAGTCGCTGTTCAAAGAGGCAACACTGTGCTGTCAGAGGCATATTTGAATACAAGTAGGTGGCACATCTGTCGACTGTTTTTTCCTGTCATGAATTATTAACAGCCTGTCATTGCTGGCAGCCACAGTCATCATTTCTTTAGTTATGAATACAAATAATGTGGCACAACTTTACCTCTCATCTATGTGCTGTACCTACGCATTTTTTTGTGCTGTTGAAACTTCTTCATAACAAAGAAGAAAAGAATGATCAGCTAAAGCTATATGGCTTATCTGAATACAGATTTAAACAGCTGAAGATAAGATAAGATAAGATAAGATAAGATAAGATAAGATAAGATAAGATAAGATAAGATAAGATAAGATAAGATAAGATAAGATTTTATTGGTCCCACAGTGGAGATATTGTAGTGTTAACAGCAGCAAAAATACAAAAAACAAAGTGCAAAAAGACAGGCAAAATCATTCAAAAATGAACAGGAAATACAAAAGAGAATCCACCTTTTATATTACTTGTTCAGTACATATTATCTACTTATTTGCATATACACATACACACACATATATATATATATATATATATATATATATATATACACACACACACACACACACACACATATATATATATATATATATATATATATATATATATATATATATATATATATATATATATATATATATATATATATATATATATATATATATATATTGCATATAAACACTTAAAATAGGTATAGTCACATTATAACTGTCCAAACAGAGAAGTGGTTCTATTGCAGACAACTTCAGCATTTAACACAATTATCCTTGTCAGTCAAGTGATTCATTTCTTTGAACAAATAGTTAAAACGAAAATATTTCTTAACTTCCAGCAGTAAAGATTTAATTTCTAACTATGTAGCAAAACTAACTTCTATTATAGCAGAAAATGTAGATTTAGTTAAATAATTTAAAAAGAAATCACATTTCATTTGTTTGACCTTAAAAAAATTAATAGTAGTGTTGCTTACCATCTCACCATATCACCCCACCACAGACACACACACAAACACACATACACACACACACACTCCACAGTAACAGGCTGTAGCTAGACAGGGGAGGTTTCTTTAATAGGACTTCTGGTAAATGAGGTAAATGAGTATTGCTGTGATCAATAGACTCAGTTGGTATAAGTCTGTGTGCAGTTCATTTGCTGCTCAATGATCAATATGAGATTAAACAGAAAAGCGTTGTCTGTCTCTTACTTTCACTCTCATCGTATTTAACTATTTAAAGCCCCAGAATAACAGCCAAAGACAGGATGAACAGCAGCACTCCTGTTGAAACAATTGTATAATTTGTATTAGGTGTATATGGTAACATTTGGCAGGGTAAGATAATGATGCTTTGTACAAGCCAAGAAAAAATGGAACCTGGAACCCCAATTCAACAACACAGCAAGTGGAGAATTTTCAGTTAAGATTGGCAATTTTGTAAAGTCAGGCACATGCTAAGATCAAATGGCAGAGTACCGCACATGCTAATCTCCATGATTAAATAAATAGGCTAATAATTGATTCATTGGAGTGTATGCTGAACAGAATGAGAGGGTACCAGTTATTTTATTTTATTGTTTTTACGAGTAGTGCCCCTCATAATGATTTTTTTTTTTTTTTTAATTATTATTATTTCTGTTATATTTCTATTCTTGAGTCTATAGGCAGCATAAGGTGTTTTATGATGCAAAACAGTCACATGCTAAGAAGAAAAATGATACAATTTTTGATTACAAGAGATGTGATCCAGTAGCATCCAGAAACAGCAGAACTCGTCAAACATGCTAGGATTGCTTGAGACCAGAATCTGACCATCAACAGTGCATTATTGTTTAGATGTCATTTAACAGAGGTCTGCAGGTGAGGCCCCACACTGTCAGCGAGTGCCTCTACATTATAACAGCCTTTAAATAAGCACAGAAACAGTTATTGTCAGGGGACAATGCACCATGTCATATTTAAGTGTTTTTTTCTCTGTAGAAAGACAGACATTTACACTAATGCACATTTACAGGGCAGTGCTTCTGGCACAATAGAGCAATAATATTATGAAGCATCACACGTGTGTGTGTTTGTGTGTATGCTTATGGATTAGTGTCTTCAAAGATAAATGGGTGGCTATCATTGGCCTTTCATAGGCAAACTCCCTGCTGACTTCAGAATGGGAAAAGCATACGCTCTCCCCTTGCGCACACACAGACACACACACACACATAATCACATAACGAGATACAACTGAAGGGCTCTAGGCTGTGGCACATCTGTTGTAGATGAGACATAAGGCATTCAAGCAGGGACTCTCAAGATTCTCCCCGTATCACCACAGGCACACACTATACACACACTATACACACACTATGCACACACTATGCACACACTATACACACACTATACACACACAGCCTATGATGAATGAGCATTTTTTAAATCATACAGAAAGGAGGAAGGCACAGTAGTGAAGGGGTCTTATGACTGTTTTACCTAAAAAATCCCCTCTGGAAAAAAAAAAACATGGCTGCACACAAAGCTGTAGTGAAACACTTTCTGTCAAATTGGCCCACTGACCCTCAGATGCCCTTTATAATGAATACATAAAGCTTTTACTATTCCAGAGTTCTAGCACGGAAAGAAAGAGGTCAGAAACACTAAGACAGGAATTTTACATGTAAAATATGGGGAAAATCCTTTCTATTGTTCCGTTTCAAGATTATACCAATGACTTGAGTCAGTATAATTTTTCTAACAAAAGAGGCAGCCATCATAGTCCACCTCTGATCTCTGTCTGCAATGACAGTGGAATAGTTATAGTTTGATGATACTGTGGAGTCTCATTATACAAGTTGATATTTTCTCCTCAGCTGAAACTGATGAACATCAATCTGACAAGGCCAAAACTAAATTAAAGTTTTTGTATGTATTAGCAACAGTAATGCCTGCTAATATAACTTAAAATATTATTTTTTTAAATTAACATTACTTTACCACACACATTAAACTGGTTGCTCTATTGGCTGCAATAATTTAGATTTATACAGAAATATATCAATTAGTATATCGCTAAGCTCTCTACTGTGTTGCAAAATGGCATGCAAATAAAATATTAACTATGCACTGGGTCTGATATAGCACTATATTACAGCATATGTGTAAAGTCTCACCAACCAGCATGCAACTGAGGAGCATAGAGAGCTTCAGCATGTCTATAAGCCTCCAGTATTTTAGCAGAGCATGGCTAAATCTGAAGAGGTCTTTAGCCTTTTCTCATGAGAAGAGCTGTGATGAGAGCACACGGCCGTGGTGTTCGAGGGGATTCAGCTCTGTGTTTGCTACAATATGCCTGTCCAAAGCTCTCCAAACCAGGCTTAGCTTCCCGTCCCTGGCACCACCTCCCTCCCTCCTTGTGCCAGAGTCAACTTCAGCTCAGTGCCGCGCCAGCCGCCAACGCCAGACTCTGCTTAGCTCACAGCAATGCCTGAGTTCCACCCTTACTGTTTCTTTTTCTTATGAGTTTTCTTCCTTTTGCTTTATTTATATGTTCCTCTTCTTCTGTTCAACACTTTCATGTTTTATTTTGTTTTGCTTCTTCCACGCCTGATTTATCTTCTTATTTTAATAATTATTTTCGCTTTATTTTCTGGAATAACTTCATTTAATTTCTTCAATTAACTCACAAAGACCCAAACAGCCGCCAAAGACCAAAACCACCTATGGATCTAAAATGTATAACCCTTTAACTCCTGAGTTGTTATTACAGTGAAATATGCTGCTGTGAATATGTGTCTGTAGAAGTGTCATAAAAGCTGCTGTGAGTATGCGCTTGTGTTTTCTTCATTGGATTTGTTTTACTGTGTGTTTTAGGGTCAAAACAGGATGGAATAATAGAAAAAGACAAAGAGAGGAATTGAAGTTTGACAGGTTTTTTTCTAAATAAGGCACCCAGGATGAACATCAATAAGAGATTTAGGCTGTATTTGAATTTTGGCCCAGTAGTTTTTGTTTTGGGGTTCTTTTTTTCTAACCCCCAAACAGTCTAGTCCAGCTGCTTTTTGGCACCTGCCTCAATCAAATTCAATCAAATTTTATTTATATAGTGCCAAATCACAACAAAAGTTATCTCATGACACTTTACATAGAGCTGGACGAAACCAGACTCTTAAGCCAATTTACAGTCACCCAACAGAATCCTCCAGGAGCAAACATTTGAAACTCCAAACTCCAGTTTGGAGTTCACCTCCAATGTGGTTGAATTCCAAAAAGCAGTTACAAAATCAAAACATAGTATAAAGACAGTGGAAAAAAATAAATGGAACTTATGACAACACTGCAAACAACAGTAAACACAAAAAACAACAAGGAAAACATTGTTTTAAAAAAAACAAAAATCACCAGTCAGTCTCACTCACTGCTTTGTGTTTTGCCCCCATCACAAAGGCAGTGGGGGGTAGACTGAGCATGCTCAGAATTCAATGGAAAGACCAAGGTCTACTAGCATGTTTTGAATTTTTTCTTATTGAGCAAACCATTGAATTTGTAAGAATATTTTAAATAAATTATACATTCAGAACGCTCACCACAGACATGTCAGGGGCTAAAGGGTTAATACATGCTGACCCACTAATCCACTAATAAATGCATGGAAAAATTTGGTGTTTTAAGTAGTTTGTCATCTTCTCATGGTCATCAGATGTGATCCATTTGGACGTTCAGAGGCTCCATAGTGAACATGGAAACACTGTCATCTTCTACAACATTGATTCACCAGTAAAACCTATGTGGTTTGATAAATGACAGTGGAGGAAGACGCTTGTTTTCACATTCAGTTATTGATATCTTTACTGAAAAGTCACTTTTTCTTCAGTTTTCCTTGTTTTGATGTAATAATGTTTGAATTTACTCATGAGTTTTCACCTAAATCAAGTATAGGGAATTAAATATGGGAAATTACATGATTTACAGTAAAAAAAAAAACAAAAAAACAAAAAGCAAAATACAGAGGATAATATTCTAATAAATGGTGATAAATTACTTAGGAAACGTTGAATAAAGAGACAAATTCATTTCGGAACTGCCACAAACTTAGTACTGGGTCTTTATGGGTTAAATGTAGCTGCATTCACATGCTGTAAATGTGTCTGTTGTGATCTACTGTTAGGATGACAGCTAATGTGTATGGTGAGGTACTTTAGCAAATCCTTTTCTCGTTAGCCCCTGCTGTGGCATTCTCTATAACCACACACTGATCAAAGCCCCAACCAGCCTGGTGTATCATATCCAATGTAATTTATTACCCAGTCTAAAACACAGCTTCAGCTTCCAAAGTCTATTTGAGAGCCAATTTTCAGACACAACCTTGGATTGACTTTGGATCTGTGAGGGTAATTATATATGGTTCTGAGAGAAGTAGTCAAGTGTTGAAAACAGCCGCTCATGGTCTGGAGACTCTTGAGACAAAAGCTACAGAGGGATACTTGTCATGCAGAGGAGACACTCGGTTGGTTTAACAATGAGCTGAGAGGCACCGGAGTTGAGAGAAATAGGTCTATATTCAAAAGAATAAGCAATAGACAGTAGGTTTTCTATTTAAAATTGCAGGTTCCGTTGAACTGATTGTGACTTTGTATAAGTAATTTCCTCCCAAGCAATTGTAGTCTGGAGCCTCATGGAGAATGCACTGTTGCCCCCATGAGGCAAGGTGAAAAATACTCAAATGTGAAGAGGATGACTTCTTCTGAAATGAGTCAGATTCACAGCAACATAATGAGACAATAAGGATAGATAACAAATACAACTCCAGTTTGAGAGTAGAAAATGGGGTCGTGTTTTTCTGCCTGTATCTGTCTGATGCCAGTGGGCCTTGTGGATACAGTACCCACCCCGTATAGATAATAGAGGAAAACTAATCCTTTGTTATCTAAACGCTCCTAGGTACACCCCTCCAGGGGTCTTTGGGAGGGCGGCAGGATCCCAGTAGGGGGTCCATATCTGTCACCTCAGTTTAGGGCCTGTCTCATGGCGGCTGACCCAAATCGGCCCCCCAGGGCACTGCCTCAGCAGAAGTCCACCGCTGCAGATAATAGGCTCGTTTGGCAAAGTATCCAGACACTGGAACCAAAGCAGCCCTGACAGCTGTCAACCAGGACAAACGTCCTCCTGCCTGATGCACGCACACACACACACACACACACACACATCACGCACACACACACATACACACACACACACATCACGCACACACACACACGCACACACACACACACCTACACACACATACAAATGCACAGCATGTGGATGGGAGTCCTACTACAATGAGTTCATGCATGGCAGCATTGTTTTTTCTACAAAGGTGTGTTAGTAACTATCATGGCAGCCAGTGTGGGTTCCTCCACTTTTTTTTCTCATTTTTGGCACTGCTGATACACAGCTCTGGTTAAAAAACTGTGGTATTTCCAGACAGTGTTCAGGCGAGTGAACACCATGTCAAAAGCAATTTGGTGCATTGGCAGAAATCTCTTCCTGTAGGGGAGCTGTCATGAAGGAGAAATCAAAGACACCTACATGACGAGTTGGCTTGCCACTAAATGGAGAAAAAAGCTTGGTGACATGACCTGATTTCACCCGTTTTACCAAAATCCACAACAGAAGATGAAGGATTTGCCTGCTGCTCTGCGGTATGGGGTAATAGCATTATTACCTGAGGCAGAGAGATGTATAGGTCTTACCACATATGTTATACAGCTGAAGCAGTGGTTTGTCAACAACAGTGGACTGATGGTATCTGTACTGGTGGCTCAGTAGATACATCAGTGAGATGTCATGTACTGGTGATGTGATGCCTTAGCTTCAAGACCACCAGATGATCACCACCTTTCGTCTTTTGTCTCTCCTGTACAGATAGCCCATAAATCCAAATACACTTTTGACATACGCTATGGCTAGAAAGTAATAATGAAATAAGACACACTTACATCGAAAACACTAGTATTTTATTTATTAGTTTGTATATTTTGTACTAAAACTGAAATGCTGGGCATGTGGCACCAGTGCATAAGCAGTTCAAACATATAGCTGTTATAAATATATACTGCACTGGGTGTTGATGGGTGTGATATAATGTTAGAGAAAACACTGCACTGATTTACACACTTTGAAAATTTCAGATTTTACACAGCTTGTTATTGATATTGTCCAGAAACATCTATACCCTTTAATAGAATGGATGTATTTTTCCACATCTTGATATGACTCCTGCAGAGATCAGAGTCAAGGACTGGTTTGAGTTGAGAATCAATTCCAAATTGTCCAGTTCATCGGAATCATGTACCTCTTTTTTTTTTTTCTTTTATCAATCATGGAATCATGCACCTCTGAGCCTATCAGGTCTTAAACTAATGCTGCTGATATTTGTCTGACAATAGTCTATGCCATTGGAAATATGGAACAAGATGAGAGGGAGGGGTTATATAGTGAGGGACTCCAAATTTCAGAATAACTGGGTTTTTGTTTGTTGTGTTTTTTTAATAAAACATGTTATGTAAAATTGATCTGAAAATAAGTTAATTGTGGATGAATAAAGTTACTCTGTATTTGTATCAATGACCTCAGTGACTCCCACCCCAGTGAAATATTTCTGTTTTACTTTGAGACTTGTAGATCTACACATTCAGCTAAATTATGATCTGTCCTGAGTTTCCATTCCACTTCCTACTAAACTTCAATAAAAGTTCAGCACAAAAATGAAAAGGTTTTCATGTCATAAAAAGGTTACATTGATCAAAAGAGTACACAACAGTAAAGGCCTGGAGGTCTCATGAGCAGCGTCCAAATGGAAAAGAGCAATAAGACGGTGGTTACACTGGGCATGTCCCCACTGTGAGGGATTAGAACTGCATAAGTGGAAAGAAGGGAGTTGTCGAAAAAGAACAACAGCGCTCAACAAATCTTCCCCGAGTAAGTGCAGTTCAAAACCCGGGAACCTAATAAACAAGCAACAACAGACAATAAATCCAAAGCCCCAGAGGAAAATGAAATGAAAAACTGCTTGCTACCGCCCACAAGCCTCTGAGCAGAGCAGCGGAGGTGAGGATAAATTCCTCTGCTGTACTGAGTCGTAGAGGACACAGAGCTGACTGTGGTCCTCACAGGCTAATTACAGCTGACTACAGCAGGGGCTGAGTCTATCAACATGTCTGTGTGGACAACGGGGACCATTTCTAGCCATGTTTCTGTGTGAAGATGTCAGTTCTTTTGTGGCATGCTTCCCTGAGTAAAAGGTATTCACACTTTCTGGTCAGGAGATGTCAAGTGTGTGCAGCAGGAATAAAGATAAAGATAAGATAAGATAAGATAAGATAAGATAAGATAAGATAAGATAAGATAAGATAAGATAAGATAAGATATACTTTATTGATCCTCCAAGGGTGAAATTCAAATGTACAGCAGCACAAGATAATATGTATCAAATACAATAGAAAAAAAAATCATAAAAAAATGTGTTTAAATTATTAAAAATGACCAAAAAAATACAAACAGATGCATACTGATACTATTTTCATAGAAGTTCAGTAAGAAAATCACAATAGAGGCATGAAAGTCTTCTAAAAATCTACCAATGTGTGTGTGTTCATCGTACATGAACTGCAAAACAAGGAAAGGTGTGTGTGGTGAAATTAGTTGAGTCCAGCAAACAATGTACAAACAGTAGAAAATGAAAGAATTCATTCACACATATTTTCTGTCAAGTGTTCAAGCGTTCTGAGCAGGGTCATTAAATAACACGAGACACATTCATTCTTTAACCTCCTGAGACCCAGGAAATGTCAGCAAAGTACAAGCTTTTTTGTTTTTTATTAAATAAGTGCCTATATTGGAAACATCATGATGCAATGGTTTTTTCAGATGCAATTTTTTAAATTTTTATGGAATGTCCTTTGTGGTGGACACAAAGGACATTGTCTTTTTTTTTTTTTCGTATAAAGTTGTGAAACTCTTGTCCACAAATATGGACAAAAACCCATAGCTGGGTCTTAGGAAATAGCTTTGTTCCTGTCGCTGTCACTGAGCTCAATAAGAAATAGTGACATTGCACTTTACTAACTTATTTAGTTATTTATTCCATTTCTTTGCTCTATTTATTATTATTGTGACTTCAAATTTTTAAATTTTTAAATTTTATATTCTTATCCTGGTTTTTATTCCGGATTGTTTTTATCTTTTCTGGTTTTTATTGTGTTTTATTGCATCTTGTTTTTATTTATTTGATCTTATTTATTTTATTCTTTTACTTATCCATGCTGCTATACCGATGAATGGTGGAACACTGAGCAGTTTTTGTCCTGTCTTTTTGTCCTGTCTGTAAGCGTTATTAAGTGCCTGTCTTGCATGTTCAATGTATGTGTTGTTGTAATGCCAAGGCAATCACCTAGACTCCAAAACAAATCTACCTATGGGTATAAATAAAGTAACCTTGACCTTGGAGGTTAAGGTGGTATGTCAGAGCTCAACTGATTAGACAAAAATGTGATGGGGATAAGTTGTCGACCGCAACCCAAACTGTGAGCCACCACCAGAGGGCAGCATATACACAGAATGACAAATTAAAGGAAAAAAGCTTATTATATGCATTTTATGTTTATGTTTTATGCCATATATTTTCTGTCTTCTGGTTTGAGTTCAGTTGTTATCAAATTCCCAGTTTAGAACCATCATAGTACATTTTTATCTAGTGTTATTGGCCCTTTCTGAACCTCAAGAATCCTTCCTTGTATTCACTTCCTTCGAAAACAAGGCAAGAGTCCAACGTTCTGATCAATTCTTTCATGAATGAAACAAGGTCAGTCAAAGATTAGAAAAAATCCTGTCCTCAGATCAATGGATCAGAAACATGTTGACACACATGACAATAGGATTCATACAAAACTACACAACTATGAAAAAAATCTCACTCATATTTATCACAAAGATTGATATTTTGAAGTCCAAGAAAAACATTTCACTTCTCATGTGTCTATGATTGAACTTGATGCTAATTCTTATTTCACTGTATGACTGTTACTGTTCGTAAATTCAGAAAGACTGTTGCTTCTGTTCATCATTTTAATATTCTTTACTGACTTTATTATGAATTGATCCATTCTGTGCTTTCATTTCTCAATATTTCTATCTTTTTTATCAGAATCAGAATTAGAATCATCTTCATTTACAGGAATTCTTTGCTGCTATATGTTGTCTCTCTAGTAAATTATCAATACAAGATATATCAAAAAATGTAAGTAAAGTAAAGTAAGAAAAAAAGAAACTATAAGGGTACAGGATCATCTAATGTACAGTTTAGTGTTTTTTTTGTTTGTTTGTTTGTTTGTGCAGTTACAGTATTGGGAGTAGCAACTGTTCACTAAAGTGACTGTGGGGAGGAAGCTTTTCTGGTGTCTATTGGTCCTGGTCCTGTGATTTATTTAGCCACACACTGAACCACTTTGTGTAAGAATTTCTCTATATAATGTAAATAAACCTGTTGTAGGTATTTTAACAGTGCCAAAGATGTGAAGGATCCACAGATGTGTCCTTGAAATTTCTCCAAAAGAAGAATTTGATCCTGGGAAGGATCCTGGAGAGTGGAACAGTCCTCCAGCTAAACCTGATGACGTGGCTTCATGGAAATAAATCCTTGACGCATCAGAGAAATGGCCAACATCCACAGTGAGGGAAATTTGGGAACCTGTGCCGTGTGCCCTGTTTTAGACCATGTTTAACATCACTTAAACTCTGAGCAGTCTGTGAAGCTGATGAGTCTGTAGCTGTTTCATGCATTCAATCATTCAGGTGATATCAGAGAAAATCCAAACGTAGTCTTTACGTAGAGGGTAAAGGTAAACAGATAAAACTTATATTCTGGTTCAAAGTCTTCATATTAGCTTAACTAACTTACTACCAATATTAGTACTGCAATGCACTTCTGTAATAAATCTAAACGGTGACCTCTGACCTCACATTTACACATTCACTCAGAGCTCACAATTATGTCTGAGCTGTATTTTTATGAGTGGGTTCCTAATAGTAACATGTTGCTGTGCATATTCAGACACATGAGTCTGAAAAGTTCATCTGCACCAACACGAATATACACAGCGATCTCTGATGAATCAGAAAAATACAAAGAATTTTTCATAGACACAGCATATTTAACTCAACACCTCACAATATGTGTTTACAGTTTAAACTTCTAACAGTGATCACAACTGACCAGGCCCAATTCATCACTAAACACATTATTATTCAGTAGTATTAGTAGTAGTAAAAATAATAGCTCTTTTGTCTGTAGGTCTAACACAGTTTTATTGGGGATGATAATGGCTGTACTTGTGTTGACATGAGTCAAATGACAGTCTGATGTAAACGCTATTATGTTTCTTATGAACAGATTAGTGCTGCTAGAGCCTGATGAACCATAAGCAATTTGCTCCCAAGCTGAAACTGGAAAACACAAAGGAGGATCACATTTCTGCAAAGGGAGGAGGAGGATGCACACAGTACACATTTTTGTTTGTTTACCACAGAGTCCATGCACTTTGTGATGAACATATGAACATAAGAGACTAAAACTATACCAATATGACAGAGTATGAGATATGAGATGGAACTGAGCAGAGGAAACATGTTTGGATTTGGTAAACGTGCTTACAGTGCTGCTTTGGCCTCAGCCCTGTGTTGATAGTGCTGATGAAGGTACTGCTTCGCTCCAGTTTCTTCTTCTCATTATTTAGTGTTTACTGGCACTTGTCCAACAAGCTTAAAGGTGTATTAACACCAACAAATGGTCTGGAGTCCCTATACTCTCAGTCATGGGCTTTGGTAGACTCATTTATCCTCTTCTGGGGAGCAGAATTGAGACTCCTAGTAATAAAATACAATCACAATTAATCACTTAGATCTTTTATTATTATTATTATTATTATTATTATTATTATTATTATTATTATTATAAAAATCATCATTATCATCATAATGGCTCTTGCCATAATGATCCAGCATCAAGGCCTGAATAGCATATCTAACATCTTTACTGTTTGACTGAATTATCTTTTTATTACTATTATTTATTATGTTCTGAGCAAGTCATATAAATAGTACATTCTCCTCAATATTTCCTGTTTCACTCTTGAATGTTTCTACCTGTTTTCTGCAGTTTTTTTTTTTTTTTTTTTTGTATTTTTGCTGCTGTAAACATTGCAATTTCCCCACAGTGAGATCAGCAAAGTCATATAAAGTCAAAAGTCAGAGCTTTGTTCTAAACCTCAGATTGTCGCCTCATGATAGGTTCTTTATTTTTCCAGTTACAAGATTTTGGTGATTTCTATCCTGTACATTCAGAAAAAAAGGCACGAGCCACTTAGCATAAGATATACAACAGGGATTCATTGGTCATACTGTATGAGATGAATGCATTACATTCTGACACTTTGTTCAAAGCAACGGTGAGGCTATAGCCTTCATTCTCTGCCAAAATGAAGACACACAGTATTGCTCATATACATACACACACACCTACGCACATACACAGACAAACAGAGTAATTAGTCTTTGATTTCCCCCGGCAGTGTTCGGGTACCAAGGGGCAGCTGCTGGGACCCTGCTTTAGACTTGGCTAATTTCACTCACGGCTTGATCTCGACCTAGCACAGGTGCCTATTTGGCACCCGAATGCTGTTGCCATGGCAATGCCAACTTCAGGGGCCAAGAAAATGCCAATTGTCCAAGGAGCGCAGCCACAGGAGCCATGGATGGGGAAGTCATTATAAACAGTCTGCACAATGAAGCAGTCAGGCATTGATAATTCAGTTATTTTAGTCTATTTCTTTGATTTAAAAATGCCGTCTGTCATGTTTTTCAAAACTGTTATTTATTCTGATGTCATTTGGTATCAGTTTCCAAAACAAAAAATATTTAGTCAGGTAAGCATGTGGTCTGTGAAGCAGAGAGTGTACGGACAGTAAGGCAGGACCTATAACTTGGACTTGAATGCCTCTCTGTGGTTCGTAAGTGTCACTACAACATCAGCGTTTAGATTGAGGTCTACCTCTGCATGCACCTGCTGTAGGAAACTACATGAACTGCTGATTCAGATCCTTTTGCTATAATGAGCCTCTTCCCTTAATCAGCCCCCGAGAATTCATCTTTCTCCCCTGTGCGCATTAAGCCCTAGTGACCGGCGTACTCTGACTCACCTCTGTTAATAAGGGACATCCACACTGAGAACACAGAGGGACTAAGCTCCGGAAATAATCTAACCTCATTTTTTATCAAGTTTCCATTACACTAAACATTGAGATGGCAACTTGCACACTAAGCAACTGACAAGGTGGATGAGTCTAACTTAAGTATGAAGGGTTGCTAATGTTCATAGGAACAGGGTCATGTTTATAATAACAAGACTGCTGGGAAAAGAAGAGATTAGTACCGTCAGTACCATGATATTAGTGGCATCAGAAGTATCTGCTTTCTGATCTCACTCAACTGGGATATTGACAGAATTACAGAACAAAGTAGAAGTAGGTTTCTCTGTGGCATCCAGCATTCAGAGATAGTAAATCTTTCTCACAAAGACCAAAGAAGTGATTCTAGCACAAATACACCATTAAATCTGTAAAAGATAGTACCTCATTCTGCACGTATAAACTACTCATTTCAGCTGCAATGATCTTGGGAACATTGCCTGAAAAACACTCTTTAGCAGCAATCTTAAAAGTATATTCCATTTTAATTGCTAATGCCTGGGCCTATTTTCTACAATTGTCATTAAAGTTTAATATAATTTGATCTAATTTGCCATATTACACCCATTTCATTGCCTTATAAACTCATCTCCACAGCCTAGATTGTGGATTTCTTACTTAAGGCCATTTTCTAACCAGGAGTCATTTTAATTGTCACATTACCATCTGGTGTGTGAATAAAGTGCCTCTATCAAAGCCATTTCCAGGCTTGTGATAGCACTAAACACTAACACTAAATTCATTTTCAAAAGGCTAATTTAAGACTCTTGGCCAGAGGGAAGTTTCTGCCTTCTACAACATTAGAATAATTTATGTTTGTGTGAAGTTATTATTCTCATGCAAATTAGTTCATCGCTAGAATAGCAGGCTAAATGTAAGATTAAATATGTCAGAATACATCACAGTATGTGCACTACTACAGCATTTAAAGGTGTTCAAGTAAAGAGCAGACCATAACCTGTGAAGAAATGACATCAGCTATTATTGACAAGAAATGTGTCCAGAGCTCAAAAGCACAAATCCAAACACTCTCAAATGTTGATGAGATCTTTATTCCAGAAGGAACACAGGGAAGGTAGAACACTAAGCAGCAGATCACAAGGTGACAAAGCTAGAAAGCCACACTTGGAAGAAAAGGGTCTAGAACGCTTGAGAGATAAACCAAGATAAACTGGCACAAAGACAGGGAGGCAGACAAACTAAATACACAAGGGAGGTCAGAGTGACTGGAGCACAGGTGAAGCACATTAGGGCGGGGCAGGCGATCCCTGAGGTGGGAAACATCGGGAGGAAGTGTAAACCTGACACAATGAACAAAGCAATACTAAATAAAACAGGAAGTCTACCTAAGAATGTAGAAACACCACAACAACAGACTCAGGACTGAAGGAGACATGACAGTTGTAACACACTAACACGTTGACCCATGGGGAACCACGGGATGTGGTAGTTTTTATGCTGGGGAGAATTTAATTTCCCATCATGCAGTGTGGTACTGTGCTTCCCATCAACCGTCATGGTCATAGCAACGTTATTGTAAGGCTATGGTATTCCAAAATTACTAATATCTCCCAAAATATTGATCCTATCAACTTGCCGAGATATTTAATGTGAAGGACTATTCCTCAACTCTAGGTACCAAATTGGCCAGTTAAAAATGTTTTAGTTTCTCAGAACTGTGCAGATACACACACACACACAGACACAGACAGATGCTCTGAGCCCTTCCAGTATTATGATATAGATACTTTATGTTGTAGATGCAAGAGAAAGCAAAAGTGTATGTTATCATATAGTTTCAATCAAAATAGATTTTGACGTTAAATGTATTGCTTGTTCTGATCCTCTAAAGAACAACAAAAAAAAACATTTTATCTAGAAATTAAAGTCCTCCCTGAACCATATTTTTACAATTGCAGGGACATTTCAGGTTTTTATAACAATATACAGGAAGAGGCTTCTCTATTGTTGAGGAGGATGTAAGCATTTATGCCCATAGTCTGTTACACACAGACGTTATCATGCAGGTCGTAACTCTTTAATCTGTGGATTGGTTCTACAGATTTTTTTCCAATGCCAACCCTCTACTGCACATATCCGTCCAGTTGGTGGCAGTAGTGTACCAAAAACCTGACTACTGTCAATTAAAGAGAAAAACAGTAATCACAAATATATGGAGTTAAGTCAAACCACACATTCACTACTCTGAAAGGAACATGCTTATTTACTATTTTCTTCTTCTTTCCTCTCTCTCTGTTTAATGATTGATTACTGGTCATACTGAGTCAACCTCCATAATCTTTGTTTTAAGAGTTCAAACACAAACACAAAGACTACCATCACTGTCTAAAACACGTTGTGAAAAAAACTTAATTACATACTACATAAACTGCTATTTTTGCAACATGAAACCAAAACTAACCACTACCACTCTAACAATACAGGAATTTCTGGAAATCAAGACATAAACAATCTCATATTGCTCCTGCAAAGTCACAGCTTCACAGTTAATGAAGAAGACACAGACAGGTTCCAGCATGCAGATCGGTGACTGCATAGGAATCACAGCGTGATAAAGTAGTAGAACCTGAGACGAGTATCTCCTAAACAGCACAGCCTGACATGACACATGCTCAGCAATTAACAAAGGGACAGAAACTTGCAAAGCAACACCAGCAGTTTCTGAGTAGCATCCCTCCTGTTACTTCACACTAATATGTAGTCAAGAAAATAATCTCAGATTTGACTTCTTCCCCAGAGTCTCTGTGCTTTATCGCCTCACAGGTTTTCCCTGGATCATCTCTGGACCTGGTGCTGTGGTCCTGTTTCTCTCCTCCCTTCATCATCATTACTCATTTATCCATATAGTTGTGACGGTGTTTATTATATAGTTACAAAGATGGTAGAGGTTTCTATTGTTGGTACTAACAGCTGTAGTAGTAGTATATCCACTGTTAATACCTGTACTTGGAGTAGTAGCATTAACAATCATGGGTATTTGTTCTAGCTATTGGTAATTAAACTAGCACCAGCTCTTCTAGTTTTTAACAGTTGTAGTGCAGTTTGCTGTGCATACATGTGCCCCCCCACCCCAAACTCTCTCTTTCTCTCTCTTCCTTTACAGTCTCTCTTTAACCCTAACTGGTCAAGGCAGATAACCATCCTCCAAGAGCCAGCGTTTGCTCCAGGTTTCTGCCTGTTCAAAGGAAGTTTTAAAAGTAAAGGGAAGAAAGGATGTTTTTCCTCGCTACTGTCGCCAAGTGTTTCCTCCTGGAGGAGTCTGATGAGTTTCTGTAAATGGCCTAAGAGTCTGGCTTAGACCAGCTCTAGATGTCAAGTGTCATGAGATAACTTTTGTTATGATGTGATGCAATAAAAACAAAATCTGATTGATTGCTTGATAGATATCACCATAAAGCAGTGTATGACTTGCATCGCAATTTTTTATGAATTTGTAAAACCCAAGCAAAGTGCATTGTGGGAATGGGAATTCCGAGCAGTAGCACTTTTGCTGTCCCTTTGTGAGTGTTGAACCCAAATGTCGCCTTTACCTCCGTCTACCATATACAATCCACCCTGGTGGACTGTATAATTTTACATTGTAGCGACATGGCTCATTTTCTTGCCGAATCTGTGAGAAACCCCCTTTTTGCTTGGTCATCATTTTTGTGGCTGCTGGGTGGAATTCCCTTTCCCACAATGTACTTTGCGACAAAATGTCCGGAAAGGCCCGAGTGATGTTTTGGTTTGTTATGTAAACAAGCGGACTGTGTTTATGATGGAGTCATCTTCGAAGTTGTTCAACATGAGGAAAGTGATTCAGGTCCGTACCACAGAAAGAATAATAGACTATCACTCTGGATATACAAATTTGAAAAACAAATGTGATGAAAGTCATACACTGCTTTAAAAAATTGCCTGTATTACAATCCTTTTCTCAAACTTCCAATGGCTATCCTTAAGCAGCAAAACAAGCCTGTGATTTCAGTATACTCATTAATATAAGAGCGCTGTTGTCATTGAATGGTTAAAATCAACAAGTCTTGCTGACAGTGTTGTTCCCTGTTGGTGGATTAGATTAAAACAGGGACACAAGCAGTAGCTGATGGATAGAACTGGACAGACTGGATTTACTACTAGAGCTAGAAACACACACAAAGAAGCAGACACCCACACACTGAGATAAGGTCCTGTATGTACACACACACACACACACACACACACACACACACACACACAGAGCGTTGTTGCCCTTGTGTAAAGAATGCTGTCCCAGTTCACATTCACCTGAGCAATGCACTCTGTGACATTTATAGCCACTGTCAATAATTTTTTACTGTGTCAGTCTTGCAGCTATTTAATTTAATGTCTCAGCCTTATACAGAGTAAGAAAGGAATTAGGACAGCTTTTGAATATTACTGCACAGCTAAAGAAAACGACATGAAAGACAACACAAGTCTTCTGTCAATGTGCATGAAAACTGCCTGCAGCTGAAACGAAAAGGTCCAGTCATGTAAATAATGGACTAACCACCCTACACATCCACCAGGGGGAGTATGGATTTACAGAATTAGCTCAAATGAAGAAAATTAAAAAGGAGAAAATGCATCATGGGTTTATGTCAGGAAAGGAGAGGAGGTGAGATGACAGGAGAGGGAGGGAGGAAGGAGTGTTTGAGACAGCAGGTGTAAAACAGCTGCTGTCTCTGCTCATCCCAGCTGATGTGTAACCATGACACCGACCACATTATAAGACATGTAGATGCACTTGCACACAAATATCATCTCATGCATATGCAAGTAAAGGAAAGCCCCAAGATCTCTATGTATTTCTAGTGAAAACTGACTGAAATGCAGTAAACCATTTCCCCTAGCACCTCTAAACACGTTATCATATTAGTGACTCACAGACATTACATACTGTGCTAAAACTGACTAAGAGTTGCTACAAACCGATTACACTTCATGTATTTATTGCACTTTAACTGTATTTTAATTGCATTTTAAATTGTATTTAAACTGTATTTTAATTGTCTTGCACTGTAAAGCACTTTGTGACTTCCAGTCTGCAAAAAGTGCTCTATGAATAAAATGTACTTTATTTTACTTTACTTTCAAATCTGCCATAAGACTAAGAGCCAACATAGTCCAGCCATGTGTCATCATCAGTCATAGACTGATGGTCCCACTGGTTTAAGCTAATCAACCTTTGAAGTAACGGGAAGACCCAATAATGCATGACTAATCACTACCCTACTCTTTAACAATCACACAAATATCAGTACTCAGTCACTGCAGAGATGTAAACATTTCCATCAATAAAAGGTTTCATTTTTCTGACTGAACTGAAGCAAAACACATTTTAATGATCTCATAAAGACACAGACGGGGTTGTACTTCACTAACTAGCCCAAAATTAAAGCCAAACAGCCGGTGACTCAGGTGTAGTCAGTGCTTTTCCCATGAGAGAGACACAGTGGGATTGTGGGTAATCATTTACAGTTGGTCTAGTGGGTGGGGATGCCAGTGTGATATCATGCTCCCACTGACACAGAGTCAAACAAAGCACACATGAATCATTCAAACTTCCTCACGAAAGAAAACTGCAAAGAGGTTGGAATGAACAGAAAGTAAGGTTTATGTGATAGTTTACTGTTCTGTGATGTCATACTATTGATATGACATCATAAGCACATGTCAGTGAATGTCTCTATAGTGGCTTCATAATACCTCAGACAGTCAGATCAGTCAGACATTTTTATAGGAGGAAAATATGAATGGAAACAAGAAGAGGAAAAGAAAGTTTCTTATATAAAAAAAAAAAAAAACTCACCCTATCTTTGTCATCTGCCACATCACACAGCACATCATCCACGTCCAGAATCCCTCCGTCTCCGTGTTCCAACCTGTGGACCTGGACCCAGTAGCTTGGGTCCTGAAAAAAAAAAAAAAAGTATTACCTCTGTAATGAGATCAGCTTAATTTGTACCATATAGATTTAGGATTTACAGAATTATATAAGTAAAGCCATAACATATTAGCATTGCCAGGTCAAAGGAATTAGCAGCTTGTGCCTCCTTAGTAATCAGCTGATCTGATCACCATGTGGTTCATACACTCAGTTGGCACACAGGGGCTATGACATGCTTACGAATTGCAATCATGCTAGCAGTTATGAAAACTCTAATCCTGCTGACCAGCTTGTAAAATAGGAAAACTGATCAAACCTTTCTGTATATGTAACAGAAAAAAAAGCAAAAAAAAAGCAAAAAAAAAAGCAAAAAAAAAAGCGATACAAGCACAGGAGGAGGTGTCATATTCCTGAGTATTTAATGCATGAAAATCAACACCTTTTATGCATCAAAACACAAATAACATTCACACATTCAACATCCCTCCAGGTATAATAAGGACTGCAGAGGAAGATCCCAACCAGCTCAACTACATGTCAAAAAAGCTGAGTTAACCCATAAAGACCCAGTGTGACTTTTGTATCAGTTCCCAAATTAATTTTTCTGTCTATTTAACCTTTCCTAAAAGATTTATCACCATTTTATTACAATCTTGTCCTCTGCATTTTGCATTTTTTCAGTGAAAATCATAAATTTTTTTTACATTTAATTCACTGATCAAGTAGATGTTCATCAAAGCTCAGATTAAAGTTATGGGTCATTATGTTAGAAACTGAGAAAACTGATGGAAAAGTTCGTTTTTCAACAAAATATATCATTAATTGAACATAAACCCAGTGTCTCCATCCACTGTCATTGATCCAACTTTATGGGTTTTACTGGTGAATCAATGTTGTAGAAGATGACGGTGTTTCCACGTTCACTACGGAGCCTCTGAAAGTCCAAATGGGTCGTATCTGATGACCATGAAAAGATGACGAACTGCATTTTACACCAATTATTTACATGTATTGATAGGATTAATGGACGAACAGTTATTAAACAGTAGGTAATTTGGTGTCTGGTGGATGTTTGGGTCTTTATGGGTTAATCCAGTTTTGCATGATGTTTCATAATAAACTGAATATGAAACATGAAATATAAAAACTTGTCATTCACTCCATTTGTTCACTCCTCCCTCCTTTTCTTCTCTTCAGTCTCACAGCTTGACATGAGGCTGAAGACAAAATCCTTCCTCCGCCTTTTACCATGCTAGGAAAAATGTTCTCACTTTTTTGTTTTCATTTCTATTTTATGTTCACTCTATCCCCCTCCCTCTCTGCTGTCTTGTCCAAACTGAGCTGTCTTCAGGTCTGTGGTTAAATGCCTTCATGCACGGCTCTGTTGTACTGAACTCCATTGCGGTTCACCAGGCAAAATGGTCCAAATCATGAGGGGAATGACTGTGTGGTATTTTCCTTCCTTCTGAGGTTATAAAGAAGGAAAGCAAGTTTATCTGGTAAAGGAAAAGAAAAAAAGCTCTACGTAGTTCCAACATAAGTGACACGCCAATATTATAGTCATTACACAAAGCTTACGTCACATCAAATCCATGCCCAGTGCGCATACTTCCTCATGTGCTGATCCTCTGTAAAGTTTTATGTAGGCTTGTTTGTCTGGGGTGTCGACCTTGAGTGTGGTTCAATCAGGAAGAATAAAACTCAGCTAAAACTAAAATACAATGCCACTACACTGTAAACCCAGAAGAAAGAAAGAACCACCGTATCTGGAAGTCATTTTAACCCACACACTGACCATTCAGCATTTCACAGGGAAAGAACGCTTAAAATGTTGCTTGGCATCGTCTTCACACAGACTTGTTCTTCAGATGGATTATGAGGAACAAATAGGATTCTAGATGAGCCCATAACTTAATCCAACACAACGTCTGACTGAGTCTGACTGCTGTTTACATTCAAAGCCTTACATCAGCGGCGGTTTTCCCTCCAGCAGCCGACGGAAACACTTGTAAGAATACTCAGTTCAAGGATTCGTCATTACAGGAGTATTAGTGGAAAATTCATCAGTGACTGAGGCAGGATTGGATTTCTGACTTTGAAGTTGTCATTCCTAAATACTTAACTCAGGGTCTTTACACACACACACACACACGATTAAATGCTTCTCCCTAGTGCATGCTTGTAAGTATTAGTAAGTGGTCCATGGATGACACAGAGTTATGTTGTGAAAAAATGATAAAATAAATAAATGTTATGCAACACTCCTCTTTACCCTACTTCCATCTAACGCCATTCACTGATATGACTGACATCCAATTTGCTTCCTTGTGATTTTTATCATAGCTCTAACAGCCTATCATACACAAGAAATAACATGACGCTCATTAAACACAGCACGAGAGTAGGTTTCCCATTTACCCAGCACACTGCAGGGTAAATGTTTGCATTTGAGCAGTCATGTGGTAAAAACTCGGTTGCATCCAGGTACAGGTGCACGACTGTCCATATCAGAGGTTGACACAGGATAGCTTTGTGGTGCATTCAGGTACACCTCATAAACCCTGAAATTTACAGTACTTTGTGCAGTAAAACAGGCACAGACAGACTACACGATGCATTAAAATACAAGCACGCTAAAATTATTTAAATTCTTTGGTCTATGTATGTCATTACACTAAGAGAATGAAAACACAGGGCCATGTTAATATCCTAAAGTTTTGCTAATGAACATTCTTTCATCAGCCATAACCAAGATGTTGAATTATTGGAATAATAAAATATTAAATTATGTATGAGAAACATCAATGTTGATCAATATGGAAAACATGGAAGCACTGGCCTGCCCTAGAAATTAAATTGGCTTCACGAACTTTTACTTTTAGGATTTACATATAAATTATGTGATGTATTTGGTGTAAAACTAAATGCAGTGAAATTAAAAGTAGTTGAAAATAGTGTTTTTTAAAGGGGAGCAGCCTAAAGTGCACATCAGCAAATGAACTGTCATCACATTTATCACATTTCTACACATATGGGCTTTATCAAATGTTAAACACCCGTAGTACGGAAACCAGTACAAATACACTGAAGAGAAACAGAAGGAGCAGACTTTCCAACAAAGAGTGCATTCAGTCATTTGTAATAGTGCCATGTACAGTAACAGCAGGTAGAGAGGACACAGAGAGAGAGCTGAGAAACTGTTTAGCCATCAACCTCACATCATTTTGTTCGGAGAATCTGCGTTACTAAACAGGTTTTGCAAGATTGCTTTTAACATAGTTTTGTTCTGTTGTTTCGGATGTTTTTTTTAGTCTGTATCATTCACAAAATCTAAACTATGAACACAAAAAAGGATGCTTGTCTATTTGTTTCACCAGCAAGCACTTAACCCTGTAAAGCCTGAACCATTAAATCACTGACAGAAAATTCCAGTTCTTTGAAACTGGAGCCTTTATTGGTCCATCTGAAGAACCAAAAAAATGTTTTGTGTTTCAATTTTGTATCATATTTCATACATCAGGTCTCAATACTCAGATATTATTATTTCTGAACAAACAAAAACATAGTATAACACAAACATGCCTAACAAATTGGTAATTCCTTTTCAAAACTGGCAAAGTTCTGCCCCCTTCCTCATTAATGACAATCTTGTAGTGTCACTGGAAAGGCCTCTGGTGAATGAATTCTTCCCCCTGGTGGATTATCCATGTATTGCATGTATCTAATTGTATACATCAGGTTTTTCAAGAAAAAAAATATTACACTGATCATGTAGAGGGCTTCAAAACTCATGTATCAAATATGATATGTTCAACATTATAAGGTTAAGTAACACAAGTGATGACCCCTGTTCATAGGTTTTTAACCCATAAAGATCCAAACATCTGCCCTCGGCCAAAATCATCAACTGAGCTTTTAAGAACATCTACATAGTTCGTAAATTAAATATAGGGAAATTCTTGATTTTCACTGAAAAATGCAAAATGTAGAAGATAATATTGTAATAAATGGTGATAAATCAAAGACAAAAAAAATCATTTGAAAGTTATGACAAATATAGTTATGGGCCTTTAAGGGTTCAATACTTATGATTCATTGAAACTGGGAGTTGAAAAAATATCACTCTAAACTACATAGGCTGATCAAAACAATCTCATTAATTACCCAATGTAACTGATTAAACTTTAAATACCCAAACCCCTCCATCCCTATTCAAGTACCTCGCCTTGGTCTATAACTTGCTTTTGTAGCAGTGAAAATGAGACAGTGTGTTTTTAAGAAAGGACTGTATGTGTGAAGCTGTCAAGGAAATGTGAGAACATGTCTGTCTAGCTTGAAGCAAACAGGAAGACAGATTATGGAAAAACTGAAAAAACCAGTGTGACCTGTGTTGGGAAACTGCTAATCACCGCTCTTGTGTTTTAAGCTGAACTGGAGGCAAACTTTTCAGGTCAAGTACAAAACTTCAGTCAGTCCTAAAACAACCACCGACTGTCTTTAACTGAGGCAGTGTGTTCTTCATTTCTCTATTGAGAGAAAATAACTCCCATTAGTATTTCATCATGGAATGAGACAAATCATCGGACAAATTTAACTTCAAGCCTTCTTAATTGTCCTCACTAGAGTTATTTCACAGGAAGGAGAGTGGGTCTTGTTTTACATAAATGCTTAGTTTCACTTTAATGCGATGAGTGTGGACCATAGAGAGCAGGAGAGAACAGACAGACTTGCTAATGAACTCTTAGCATAAGGGAGCATAGATGGGAAATGAGGTTACACTAATGAAATCAGAGGTGAGGAAAGCATCTGCATTCTTTATTCAGGAAGGGGGAATACAGTTGTTAAAGATGACTCTGGAAAAGAGTACCGATTCAGTTTTTACAACACAAGTGAAAAAGTATCAGCTCAGAAATGTCCTTGATAGGTGATATGAAACACAACTTAGGGAGACATGGGTGTTCTGTGCAAAAATCAAACTCACATTATTGTAATATATACTATGAACATAAACTACTGCAATAGCAAGCAAAATGAAAAATATATACACTCAGAATAATGAACATTAACTACAAAATGTGCAAATCTGTTCTATATGTGAACCACAGAAACTCAGTTTTACTTTACTGTATCATTTTTATATAAACATTTTTAAGACTCTACTGTAGAGAATGCAAGAATGAACAGGAAAAAAAGGGTGGGGGGTGGGGTATCTGCAGCAAACAGCCCAGACTGGAATCAAACCCAGTCCTCATCCCGAGTACAGGTTAAACCAGGCCACCTTTGTGCTGTTACCTCATCTACATTATTCTTGTCTTGTCATGCACTATGGGATTTAGGTCCATTTAGGTTGATGTTCAGAAAGCACGCACTAATCAGAAGTAAAAGTAAAAAAATAAATAAATAAATGGTTGAGTAAAGTACAGATACCTGAAACGTATATGTGCTTCATTACTTCACACCTCAGATCAAAATGCAATAGAATACCAGAATACTATACCCAAGAAAGATAAGAAAAAGTGTCCTGATGGTGCAACATGCTATTGCAGCTTAATCCCTGCTATGTAGACAAAGATCTGTAGGTTGGAAGACTTTTGTGTGGGGTGAAGTAAATGCGAACAGATATGTAGGGTGTGCCAGTGTGTATTGTCTACTGGTCCTTCAGCTCCTGCCCCAGTGACCTGTTTAGCCACTTGTGAGCTTTACTCCTTCATTCATACCCAGAGTGACTGACATACCACCCCCCTGGTCTGATCAGGTATCTGCTTATCTGATCCACTGTAGAAGGTGAAGGGAAACAGAGAGGTAGTTGTTCTTTCTGTCACACACACTCAGACACACACACTTGCGACATAAGCCCAGACAATAGCTCTCTTCACCCCATTATCTGCCTCTTTGTACCCGTGTGGGTTGCCTGTTCCTGTCAGAGGCCATATAAAGCCTGGAGCCCTGGAGGAAACTGGTAGTAGGAGGGGGAGTGGGAGAAAGTGTGTGTGAGAGAGAGAGAACATGTGCCTGACTGTGTATTTTATGATTGCTGTATTAGCTTCGGCAAGTGTTCCTATTCCCACAGGAGAAATATCAGCTAGATGAGCTTCTCAAATGACAGAGGCACAAGAAGGACCTCGTGGCGCAACGGTAGCGCGTCTGACTCCAGATCAGAAGGTTGCGTGTTCAAATCACGTCGGGGTCAAACCTTTTCAGAGCCTGAAACCTCCTCAATGCACAAGGCAGAAATTAATAAAGGCAACAAAAAAATTCCTCTCGCAGTTGTGTGATTCAGCAGAGATTATGCAGAGCAATGTTTCTCACTAGTGCATTGTCTCACAAGGAAGAATGTCAAGGATTTGAACACAAAGAACCAGCAGAGCGATGCAGTTTCACAAACCGCAACCAGTTACAGGACAGATGAAACATGAGCGTGTTTGTTATCATCAAAGATGGCATCAACAAGCTCTGTTCTGTAAACTGAGAAAGTGGGAGAGATGTGATAAGTGCATAAGCAACTGACAAAAAAAGAATCCCACAGTAGAACAATAGTGTGTTCATGATTATATCTTCTGTACATATTCAACACTGAAGTCTAATTAAAACAGCACTGGGAGCAGTACTGCCGGATTACAGTAAGCATATGTTTCAATTATTTAATTCTCAGAGTTTTATGCAACGGCTGTTCACGGTTTAGTCATGGCTACTTCTCATCCTACTGCACTGAAACATTTCACACAAGAATGCAATTTATGATTTCAAAAATGTTTTTCTTGGCCATCTTCTGTCCTTGAGCTTGAGGGTTTCTAAGCATAAATGCCAGGTGTCCACACAGGGGGAGTTGTGAATTTGTCGTCATGTATTTTGCACCTCCATGCTCACTTTAATTTGGCTTTGGTGTCACCTAAATTGCTTGGATGCTACACCTAATAAAATCCCAGAATGTGTTGTTCCATCCAACTTTTTATGACAGGTAAATGCTGTCAGGATGTCTCAAAATCTGTGCAATTAAAAGCATTTCAGACTGCTACCAAAAATTCCCAAAAACTCAGACAGCACTGGGAAGTGTTAGGACTTTCACTGCCTGAGCAGGAAGCTTAGACTCTTTTAGTCTTCGACCTCTGAACTCTGAATTACAAGTTGAACCTAGTAGTTCAACCTCCCACTTTTCGAGTCAGTCTTCTGCAGCACAATAACAGCTGTGATTTATAGTGTGAGTGTTCTCCCATGTGAGTCATAAACAGTGTCACAATCACTTTCAAGCTCTCTGACACATACACACACACACACACACACACACACACACACACACACACACACACACATTATTATCTCTGGCAGAAGTTGGGCATCATGAGAAAGTAAAACAAATGCAAACTTAACAACCTGCTACAACCAGAGCAAGGTCAGTCAAAATCTTATTTTCTTATGTATGCAAAAGTTGTCCAAGAAGCTAAATTCTTACATCCTAAATCCAACACTGTAGCAACATTTTGACTTTTGAAAGTGTTTTAAACTTCCCTCTTGGCATAACAATCACTTCCCAACTGGAAAATGTATTTCCCTTACAGCAAGATTTTGCTCTTGAAGTCCCAAACTGTGGGATATGTGTGTAATAGGCCACAGAACAAACAGGGGAGCCTCTCATACTGGTATTCCTCTGAGACAAAGTCACCTCCAGGGTCTCTGCATTATTGATGCCCTGCCTGCCCAGAGCGACCACAGCCTGAAGAGAAATATGACACCCCACTACACATACACGCAGCTCTGCAAAACACTGGAGCTCTGCCGCTGGAGCATTTCCACGGGAGATTATGAGCAGCATAATATAACGAAACTGCACAGGAGGCTGCAGAGTGGCCTTGGATAGCCTTAAAGAACTCGCACATCTAAAGTAATTTCATTCAAAAGATTTTTACACCAGACAGCGTAATTAGGCAGAACCTAAACATGCATAAAACTTTACAACACTGTTTGAGAGGAAAATGTCTCTGCTCCACCCTGAACAAGAAAGAAAGAAGTAGTGCTCTTAGTACCCACAGAGACATAAACAAAGAGGAGTGACTTCTAGCTTTAATAACACTTTAATTAGACAGTTGTTAACGTTGGACTGTGGACATAAAAAGCTGTAATTTATGTATTTAAACATTACTGTGAAGTCCAATGAACTACTTAAATCACTCCACTGCTCATGGTTGGACTAGACATAATAGAAAAACTTTTAGATCCATTTTGAGCCAAGAAGTCATACACATAGAAATTTACTGGCTATAATTAAACAAAGCCTCAAACATTCTAGCCCATTCTCATATTGTCCTTGTTCTTATTAGAAGAAAACTAGTGTGAGCTTGATTAATCATCAGCTTGATTTCAAGTACTTGTTTGCATGTACAGTACGTCCATTAGTGGCTCAGTCAATCCAACATCTTACATAAATACTCAGTAAAATCCTCAGAAAACCATCCCATCACTCCAAGTTACAGTAGGTCCTCCCAACATTTTGGACTGTGATACATGTTTAACATTAACGGCTTAGTAAGATGTAAACATTTGGAATTAGAAGGGCACTCTGTAGAGAGCATATCTCCACCAGGTCCAATTTCCACAATGTCAGGAAAGGTGAAAGAAAAAAAGAAAAAAATAAATGTCCATGATCCAAACTAAAAATACAATGGGTTCCTTCATGGCCCAGGTCTTACCCACCAGAGGGGGAATGTGAGAGTGAATGAATAATGGATCAAAAATGTAAAGCACTTTGGGTGTCTAGAAAAGCGCTATATAAAATCAAATCCATTATCATTATTATTAGGGACCGAGCCGAAAGGTAAGGCCCTCTCACGCAGTGAGAGGCCTTGCCTGCAAGCAAGGCCCTATTGTTTTTCGTTCGTTTTTATATTATTATTATTCACACACCACTTTGACCTGGATTTTGACCCCCTGAACATGCACGAAAACTCACCAAATTTGGCACACATGTCAGGCCTGGCGAAAAATTTGATAAAATGAAAAAATTAACCCCATAGGTGCCAAAATGGGCTCTCTAGCGCCACCTATGTGAAAAAAAACGGCAATTGCCCTAGTGGCCAGTAGGAATGTCGTACAGACATGAAACCAGTGCTAAAATTTTTGATGAATCATGCTCTACAAATCATCCACTGACACTCATGACCTATCTGCAACAGGAACTTCGCAATATGCCTTTGAAAATAAAATTTCTAAAACTAACTCCGATGACACGGTTTGTGGTATTGACTTCTAATTAGTGCCAAAAGATACAGTGAACTCTCCTTAATACAACGATTTCACACCTTTTCCATAACTGTCTTAGTTTTTTTTTTACAAGCCCGCAAAGTTGCCATGTTTGGAACTCATTTTTCATTTTGGAGTTTTTCCCCACATGTGACATATCTACGCGTTCACGGGACTCAGCACAACTTTCACATCCAAAACTTTTTGAGATAGGAGGTACGGTTATTGATTTATAACAGTTTGTTTATTTTCATACTTTTTCGGCTTTAGACTGCCATTTGACCCCCTTAACATGCTCCAAAACTCACCAAATTTGCCATGTATGTCATGGCTGGTGAACACTTTCATTCAATATCAAAATTAACCCCTTGGGTGCCAAAATGGACTCTGTAGCGCCACCTATGTACTAAAAAACACACAAAATCTGCCCTAGCGGCCAGTAGGAATGTCACAGAAACATGAAACAAATGCCAAAATGTTGGTCTGATTGAGCCCGACAAATCCTACACTGACACTCATGAGCTAACTCCAACAGGAAGTTGGCAATCTGCCTTTGAAAGTTACTATACGTTTCTGCAATTACTGCTTAGTCATTTCAGACCTTTGAATAAAAAGTTATATCTCATTAAATTTCCACAAGTCTGCAGAATCCAAAAGTGAAAGAATTTTTCAGATCCGACCTACGGTTATGGAATAATGGCGATTTTTTGAAGACTATGTTTACTTTCACTTTTAACAATGACAAAGTCCCTATAAAACTCTTCCTGGTGCACAGATGTATGTGTCTGTCCTTAGTGCAGTGGTTCATGTAGCTGCCTATGAAACAAGAGGACCCAGGTTCAAATCCCAGACAATCCAATTTTTTTTTTTTTTTTTTTTCTTCTTTCTCCATTTTAAAACAGGTTTTACTGGATTGTATTTTGGATATTGGAAATTTTGCACACATTCAAAAGTACACGGAGTACATTTTTTCTAAATAAAACCCTAATTACCAATAATACAAAATTTCTATTACATAACTTCTTTTCATTTTTATGACCAAACACTCAACTGTTTGTGCAATGTTTCTTCATTCAAAAGTACTCTTTCTCACAGACACACATGCTCACACAATAGGGTTTTTTCAAAATAAAAGCCTTAAATGTGAGAAATCATCACTTTAATGCTCAATTATTTATACAATTTCAATTCATTTTTCAAACTGATTCTTTCTCTCACATACAAAACAAATGCACATGCACACAGTAGGGTTTCCAAAATAAAAGTATCATTTTAAAGGTGATGGTGGTTTCAGCAGAGGGTCGCTGGTGTTCTGTACAGATGTAAGGAGGACAGACACTAAAGGGTGGGAACTGGTATGGGGACGGAGAGGTGTGAGTGGAGCTGAGGTGTGGACATTCCCAGGACGCAGATCGCGGGGGAGGCGGAACGCCCGGTGCGAGGTCCCGCCCAATGCTGCTTGCAGCTTTAATTTTTATTATTATTATTATTATTATTATTATTATTATTATCATTATTATTATCATCATTATTATTACCCTTGTAAGATTCACAACAAAGAGAGCCGAGGTTTTTACGTAATGCTGACAAACAAACAAACAGATATGGGTGATTAAGTGTTGACAGAGGTAACAAAAGAAAACCTAAAACTGGGATGTATGCATTTTTGTTTTTGGCCAACAGTTTAATACAGAGTAGAAGTATTAGTGCCAGAGAGGCTGCAAAGAATCAAGCTAATGTGGGCCAGCCAGTCAAACAGAGCCAAACCCTGCACGCTTTTAACATGGAGACCCTTCAAATATCCGCCACACCTACTGTATGTACACTGTGCCAAAGACTACTGTTAATTCCCTTCAGTCTCATTCCTATAGCTGCTGTAGCTGAGTGAAGAGAATAGAACATCCACTGAAAATATCCTATAAATCAAAGGCAAAGTCATTGCTTAAACAACTGACCCCTGATTTTCTAGTTGGGTATATCTCCCCTGTTGCGTAATCACCTGAGAAAAAGATTTGTAGTCCTTAAACTCTGCTTCTCCTGGACTACAACTACAACACATCACCATTTGCTGGTGAGTACAACGTGGAAAACTGAGCATCTGGTCTGGATAAAAAAGCAGGTTTCTGGCATGTGTGTGTTTGTGTGTGTCTCTACACAGGCCAGACTTGCTGCCTGATAGCTCAGCATGAGTTGGAAGTGCTGCTGCGATGAAGGTCTCACTAACATATTAAAACAGACATTATCACATGAGGATCTCATTCAGCAGTTCCATAATAATCCATCATTAAGCCAATTAAAGAGTAAACCGTCAGACAGGATGTGCAGCTGATTATTGCTGAGCCACAACACACACTTATTGAAAGTCTTGAAGATCCAGCAGTTAAACGCTGTCAAAAAAATCTGAGACGTGACAACAAAGAGTAAAATGTTCACACTAGAACACCTCTTTAAGCACATTCCACACAGTCCTTAACTGAAAAAGTAGTGATTTGTACCTTAAACTACAAAACTAGGTTATTATTGTAAGATACTACCACAATTCCAAAAAAGTTGTAACACTATGCATAAATATGAATAAAAACTGACTGAAATGGTCTTGTAAATCCAACTTCTATTTAAAATAGAATATAGAAAACATATCAAATGTGTTAACTCACAAAATGTAACATTTAAAAAAAAAAAAAAAAAAAAAAAGCAAATTTTGAACATGAAACAGTAACATGTTTCTAAAATGTTCAACACCATGGTGCGTCATGTTCACTTGCTGGAGAGAAATGCTGTCCAATTCTTGTCTGATATAGTATTCTAGCTGCTCAAAAGTTCTCAGTCTTTGGCTTTTTTTTTTTTTTATATGTCAAATGTATGCAGTCGCTGAAAGGCCTGGACTGCAGTCCAGGACCCAGACTCCTCTACTATGAAGCCAGTCTGTTGTAAATAGATGCAGTCTAACACTGTGTTGCTGAAATATGCAAGATCTTCCCCCCAAAGAAAATCATCATCTGGATGGGAGCGTATGTTGCTCCAAAACCTGTATGTACTTTTCAGCGCTGTTAATGCCTTTCCAGATGCATTAAGCAATTAACTGGCCACTTTAAAACAAGTTTTATTTGAATATATTGTCTTTATTTGTTGCTTGTGTATGATTGGATGCCTTTCTTCTGTACTGCAAAATCCATTTTCCTACAGGTATGAATACAGAAACCTGGTCCTAATGCACCCCCATATGGCTCACATATCACATATGGGGTTTTTTTGTATGATAGGCATTTAACGTGCTTTTGTAGATGGCACAGCGGAATGTGTTCACGGACAGTGATCTCTGAAAGTGTTCCTGAGCCCATGCAGTGATCTCCATTATAGAATCATGTCTGGTTTTACTGTAGTGCAGCCTGAGGGCCTGAAGATCATGGGTATCCTGAATGTTTTGATCACATTATGTATCTCAAATGATTAGATATTCAAAGGCTTCACAATTTTAGGTTGAGAGTACTTTTCTGAAATTATTCCACAGACACAAACAGATTGGCTACCGTTCTTTAATTCTGAGAGGTACTGTCTCATAAACCCAATAAAATATGGGTTTATGAGATTTGCAAATGACTGCATTCTGTTTTTACTCACATGTTACATAGCGTCCAAACATTTTGTAATTGGGTTTGTAGAGGCTCAGAAGCTTCACCTCTATATACAGTAGTCTATGCATTAAATAGGCAGTAAGTTCGTGGAGGTTTACTTAAGGTTTACCTATTTATTATCAGTCTAGACAGTCAGATATCATGTTTGACTGCTTAGCCAGTTTTATCCCATCACATTCAAATAACATTAGCAACAGCAGAAGACCTTGGTCCACACAGACACACCTTGAACAAATTTCCTGTCTGGGGTATCAAAACTCCTGGGAATTTGGGATGATCATGTAAAATAACATGCATGACTGGAGTACACTAAGAAGAGAATCCTGTCTCATTTTACAATAAAGCTGAGGCGTTAATGTCCATGAAATACTAAAGATAATATCTAAATAATAGCTACAAGCCTTGTGATATTGCCAAGGAGCCAGATAATTGAGGATGTCACTCTTTTACTGACATTACTTTTCTTTACCCCGACCTTATACATCGTCACAAAAGACCATTTTATCAAAGTGACTTGATGAAAAGTCTCAGTCAGTTTCAAACACTTACCTATAAAATCATGCAACCACAGACACAGAGGGTATAGTATCAGGTTACTGAAAGGACATTTTAATCTCAGACCCTCAGGGAAAACTCCCATCCAGGCCATCTGCTCAGCTTTAGACCAGGGCTGGTTAGGCAGATTTGGTGTAGATTTAACATATTTCAGGCTGTCAGATTAAGTTGACGACTGCCATATAAATAATTATGAAAAACATTCTGTCTTCTTCTATTTCAGCACCATTATATGCCTAAAAACAGTGTTGTTATACACCTACAGTGCGTCCTATGAAAAGCAGTTTCTTGACAATTAACGCTGGTACACATAAATATAAATTAAAATTCTGTTTGCTTTGTTTACTGACAAATCGTTTCAAACTTCATTCAAAAATATAAGGAACTAGCGCATACAGGGATTCACAAGTTCTAGATGTGGTAGTTTTTATGCTGTTGTGTATTTGTGCATGCTGTACCGCATTTGTCCAGAAGTCAAATCGTTCTGGCCATAGCAACGTGACTGTAAGGCTACTGTATTCCAAAATTACTAATCTCTCCCAAAATATTGGTCCTATCAACTTGCCGTTTTTGCTAGTCTGTTCCTTGACCAAAAACACATAAGCATGCCACACTGCAGCAGTCAGCTCTTTCCAGATTTTGTGTGAGTCCCGAGACACACATACATGCACGCACACACACAAAGGCCACTTGGCTTTTATAATATACATAGTGCTGCAACTACCATTTACTTTTTTTCAAGATTCAATATTTATTGATTAATCAATTAATTGTTTGGTCCATAAAATTATGAATGTCAATCTGTACTCCCTAAAGTCCAAGAAGATGTCCTTAAATGTCTAGATTGGCCCAAAACCCAAGAATATTCAGTTTACTCTCTTACAAGGGAAAAGAAACCAAATAATATCCATAGGACTGAAATGAAATGGCATCATTTTAAACAGCAGTGTTGTCTTGAGTGATATTTCTCCAGGAAAATGGAGATAACTGTCACAGTAAGTCATGTAGCAGGGTGATAGACTTTTTAAAAACTAGTCATCATACATTATTCATCGCTAGTGTCTCATCTTTCTTGTGTTTATTGTCTTAACAGACATGCTGGTGCCAGTATTCAACAATCAGCTGATGTAAAAACATCAGATCAAGACAGAACAGAACAATGAACGAATGAATGTTCTCATTTGGTTGCGCCACTTTGATGCTATTGTTACTTGCTTTCCATACGGTATGCAAAAGGGCCATGCAATTCACAACAAAACCTCCAAAACACAAGACTCTCGAATAGGAAGACAACTTTGCTTGCCAGGTCCTGAGTAATAATGTGAAAAACAGGTTGAAAAACACAGCAAAAGGGATTAAACTATCTGTGAAGTTCATATGAAATAAGGCTGCTGGTTCTGGATAACTGGGAGACTCTTTGTCTTCATATAGAGGCAGCAGTCAGCACAACTTTAGTACACTTCTATTTATTATTTCATAAGCAGGGACGTTATCCTTCCCAGATGGGACCTCTTTATGAGCCAAAAGAAACACAGTGCACAGGGTGAATCACCAAGAACAGACAACCCGCAGTGGAGATGTCACGACACACACAGCTCTTTCACACTCTGCAGATGTGGAGTACAGAGAGGCCACAGAGTGTTTTCTAGGATTTGTGTTTTTGTGCAATGATGAGTAGAAGGAGGTGCCCGGGATCTAAATGTGGAATAAACATCATGATGGGTTCCTACTGTGTACTGGGTAAACACAAATGGAAATTCTGTGCTCAGCAAATTCTGTGGTCAAACTACAATCACTGAGTTACATTCTGATAATGAAAAATGACAAAAAAGGACACAGAGGTAGTCTGTAATCTACAAAGACACATACCAAAGCCTGTGTTGATGTCTTAGAAAACTGAGAGATACTGAGCCAATTAGACAAAGACAAAACACAACATAAAACCTCCAACATTAAACTTTTATCAGCAGTCCTTGAGATTGGACGCCGATGGCTGTGTCACCGTTGAGATAGGGATATAAGATGTAAGTACAAGACTCATTTTGTCCATAGTAATGTGCTGGGCATGGTTTGTGAAGAAGCAACAGACCCTGACAAAAGCAACAAAAGAAAGAACTGCAACAGGCCTCACACATCTCAAAGAAGAAAAGAAGGGTCACTGTGTGTGTGTGTGTATGTGTGTGTGTGTGTGTGTGTGTGTGTGTGTGTGTGTGTGTGTGTGCAAACTCTGGTAGTTCAAGAAAACATATGTAGAGCAGACATTGAGGTCCCAGGAGTGTAAAGGCCAGCAGGAGGGAGTGGTAACGCAGTGCACCACGCTCACCACATCTGCACTGCAACTGCTGAGCACAGAATTAGCTCCTGCACGCAGTAAAGAGTACTCTGATATCACTTTCACCCACAACCTGGATGAATAGGGAATACTTTAACAAAATAAAAGCTCATGTTTCTACTCTCTATGTTCAGCACAGCAGATGTGATCATCAGAAATGTCCTTCCAGACAAAATGATGCAGAAACTGAACAAAAATACAACCTCATATTAAGCAGCAACAGCAGACTGAGTTTCCAAAAAAAGATTTATGCAAATGTGATACAGAATACCTCAGTGAAGTACATCCACTGTCCTATTTCTCACAGTTTCAACTTAAATGAACTCTTTGTCTTACCATCACATAAAATTGAAAATGATATTTACTGTGATTTATACACTTGCAATATGTTTCAACAAGAACACTGTATATTATTCCAACATATAACCTTCAGATATGGACTGAGATTACTGCACCTTTTGAAGGTTGGGCTCAATTTGCATTTCCAACGTGCAACACTGTCAAGACATGAACATTTACAACTAGAATAGCAAGTGTAAGCCCAAGCCCAAGTTTTTTTGTTAAACACAGATAAAAGGCCGTGCTGTGATAATGTCTTGTGCAATGAATGTTACCATAGGAAGTCATTTCTTTTCCTAAAACCTAAATCAATGAGTAAAAAGAGAAATACTTTATCTTACTTGGTACAATGTACTATACGCCAAATCAAAGAATACACAGCACTTAAGAGTTTTCAGTGTAACAGAAATAGCTAAACTCCAGATTTTTCATTAGATTAAAAAAAAAACTCCCAGATATAAAACAGGCAGAGAAGGGACAGAAAGACAGAAAGCTGATGAAAGCCACTGGGGCAACCTTCCAAAATCCACAAACAGTGACGTCTGAAGCTTCAAGCCATAGAAAGTTACAGTAAAGTGATGGACTCAAAAGTACACTGGATGTAAACATGGGGAAGAAAAAACTGTTTAAAGACAGGAGGGGAGGGGGGTCTGTACAGATGTGTGTCTGTATTTGGAACGATTCAGGCCTGGAGTTTTCTTGAATGTCGTGTTTATTCCTTGCTTTTGTCTTCTGCTCTCAAGCTACATCCATTACCTGGTGATAATAAGTGAGTGCTTGGACAAGAACTGACACAGAAGACTTGAGGAAGAAGCTCTATATGTGGAAGGACTATCAAATTTCAATACAAGCTAACAAGAAGCATGGCTGGTTTCAGTAATATGTCTCTGGGGGATCAGTCTGTGTTAGCATGTGTTACTGTTAGTGGAAGACAGAGCAGGGGGACAGGGGAGGGTGTGTGTGTGTTTGGGGGGGGGCATATATAGCTTATAAAAGAACACAAGGAGGATAGTAAAAGCAGCTTACATTTGATATAAGCCAAAAATGTAAAATAAGAAGTGTCAAAGTCACAGCTGTAGGGAAGTTCCAGTGTAATGTATGATGACCAAATACATCCACATGGATAGATTATCACTAGATGCACCCTTTGCCTTATTGTCAGTTTACTTTTATATTTTAACTTCAGTCCACCACCTCCCTATGAATGTGGATATTCCCACTGACCCTGAACAGGAAACAGGTTACACAGGAAAAAGTATTACAAGTGAAATAGAGTGTAAGTTCAAGGAAAGTGAGAATTAAATAGAGAAACAGGGACAGGCTGGCAGGAAAACAGAACACTGAAGAGAGAAAGTGAGAAGAAGAGATAAGAAACAGTCAGGGACAAAGGATGTGCTCAATCAATTATATGAATAAAAAAAAAAAAGTGAAATAGGAAATAATTGCATTAGAAACCCCAGGAACACTGTGGGAAAATCAAACCTGTCTGAGATATTTATATGGAATTTTTATTTATTTATTTATTTTTTTTTAAATCATGTGGACAACCTAAAGATGCACTTAGCTAGTTGCTGCTATCAATTACTTTTGTACTTGATTAATCTATCGATTATTTTCTTTGATTTAGTGAAACAATTATTTGGTTAGGCAAAAAAAATAACAGAAATGTGAAAAAAGACATGTTTGAAAATGACAAACAACTTGTCCTTTATTCCAGAACCAGCTGAAACAACAACCACAAAAAGTATAAAAGTAAAAAAATATCTATATACAGTGTTTCCCCTAGAAATTTTTGTAGCAGTGGTGCTGCAACCTAGCAACGCTAGGGGGGTCCAGGGGCATGCTCCCCCGGAGGAAAATTTTGCAAAATATCAGTTTAAATTGTGACTTCTGGTGAGTTTTGTGGAAAGAAAATGACAAATTGCAACTTACCAATACCAATCATTTAAGTACCATCAAAACCAGTTACCTCAGAATAAAAGTTGACAGCTAGAAGTTCTTTAGCTGTTTTCAGAGTCACAGTCACGGCCAGCCTGGTGTCAGAGCCGGTTCCCACACTAGTTACAGTGGGAACCGAAGTGACTGCCCGCGTTCATTGCTACTGTTTTGTCTTTCGACACTTACCATAGATGTAGTAAGACTGATGCATGACGGGATAGGTTGTAGGAGAAAAACCACGTCTGCAAGTGAATGTACGAGTGGCAATACAGACGACACAGAACTCTCAAAAGATGTTTTTTATTTAATGCAACACAGAACATTACAACTCTGTTTGGTTCCTGAACGCTCTGACTTTCGGTGTGAATATGTCAGCCAGTTCAAGATTGGGTGCGGGAAAAGGCACCGGCACAATTCTCTGCCAGTCTGAAAACACCGCTACAGTATGCACCTGGTTCTACAAAGTTTATTTTCCATTCAATATGGATTCCAGATCGTTTGCTTCAGTAGCATAGGTAGAAAGGGGAGGGAGGGAGGTGGTGTGTTATGACACCAAAAGCAATAGCCAAGTTGGTTAACTAGCGGCTAACAACTTGTAATAAAATTTAGCACATCACATTAATTCAAAGTCAGTGTTTTGTTTTGTTTTTTCTTTTTTTTGCTGCGACGCAGCAGAATGTATACCCTGTATATATAAATAACTAACAATAATGATAGTATAAATTCCTAATCCTAAAAAAAATTGTATCTGAAACGAATTGAGATCAGGACATCACTAGTCACAATAAGTGTCCATGTGAAACACAACAGTGAAACCAATGTTTAGCAGCAGCAAAATTAAGGAAACAAATCTTCCATTCAGGAAAATTGTAATAGAATATTTTTTTTTAGTGATTCCATTTGGTTACTCGATTAATTATTTCAGCTCAACACTGAGCCTAACACAGAAGACACTGTGACTACAAACGTCCATCAGTGCTAAACTACTCAGTTTTCCACAACTGCCCTCTGTAAACATTTTGTGTGTGTTTATACCTCGACTCCTGGTAGGTTTCTCTTATAAATATCAGACAACACTTCTGGGCAACACACGAGTAAAGGAATGTCAAAAGCACCTCAAAACAGCTCAGAGGGTGGAATGCTGAGATCAGTGTGAACATTAAAATGCAATCAGCGTGCAAATGCATTCCTAAACTTCAGCCAAATTGCTGCCTCATCATCAAATAAACAACAAAGCCATATGGGTGAACCAGAAACAAAATTTCTAGTGCAGAAAATCACATAAAATATCTGCTGTTAAGTAACTACATAATACGCAGAAAGACTTGAGTTTCAGGAAAAAAGCACAGCAATGTGTTGGAAAGCTTTTGTGACAGGGATAGCATGGATCAAAACACTGTGTTCACATTACCCAGAGGTCAGTGCAATGAAGTAGTGCCTCCAATGATCAAAGCAGCACAGCAGGGCTTTTGGCCCTTTATCAGGTGGAATTAGTCAAGTCACTAAAAATAAAAAAAACCTGCCTGTTTCTAACTGACACTATCATTTTCTAATTTACTACTATAATGAATGTGCTGATAGTCTGTATCAGTAACGCCATTCACACGCAGCGGAATGCTAATTATTGTTTATTTCATCTAACACATGTATCATGCAGATAAAAACACTAGTGAATTAGTTTAATGGAATGTGTTAGTACTACTTAATGGCACAGTTATGTTCCCTAGGGGTTTGTCTGGGTTTGTTCTTTGGTTTGTTTTATGCTATTATGTCATTGCAAATCAATAATGTTTCTGTTTGAGTTTCCTTTATGTTGTTCAGCACATCGACAGGACATATGTCACTGCCAGTAAAATATCTAGCGTTTTCATATAATACTGACTGCTACAGTGGTGGCTCGACTCCAGTGACTTTGCAAACATTAAGCAGTGCATTATAACCTACTAATCCATCTGATCGCAGCAGTGCTTATCTCTGCTACTCTACCTGTTTGTAGATTGGTTTATGCTAACCAACCAACTGTCCCATCATTCTGTAGTATTAATAATTCTGATTCAAGTGTCTTGATAAATAGTGCTGCAACGACAAATCGATTAAATCGATCCAAATCAATTCTTAAAAGAGTTTCCAATGAATTTGGCAGTTGATTCGTTGGGTCTTGAGCATGTTAGTATTGAGGCATACCCGCACGCTGTGTAGTGTAACAGAGGAAAACACAGAGCAGCATGGTTGAGGCTTCAGATGCCATTCCAGATTTTTAAAGCTAGGTTTACATTATGTTTCCGGTGGCCACGGCCCCCCGTTTGGCCAAAATGTAGTGCGCCCTTTATGTAACAAAACATGAATATGGAGGGGGGGGGGGGGGGGGGGGGGGGGAATGGCCAACTCCCATGACGTACTACGTTTCGGGCAAACGTTTTTGCTTTGGCCACCGGGAACATAATGTAAACATTAGCTTAAGAGAGTCTATTGCAGCGTTTCCACTGCGTGGTACCAGCTCGACTCGACTCGACTCAACTCGGCTTGGCCTTTTTGCGTTTCCATTACGAAAAAGGACCTAGAATCTGGTACCCGGTACTAATTTTTTGGTATCACCTCTGCCAAGGTTCCAAGCGACACTAAACCGTGACGTATAACACTGCAGACCACTGATTGGTCGGACAGTTTTCTCTGTGACCCACCGTTTTACAAAAAACAGATGCGGAAGTGGACAGTAAATATAGCGGTACATTAATCCACATGATAACAGCCCACAACTACACCATGGTCGGTCGAGGAGATTCAGTCTTTGGTGGCAGACGTAAAAATTCAGATGAGACAACACGCAACGAGCGAGTTTTCAGCAACTCTCTGAGCAGACGACACAGAAATAATGCGCCACACCACTATGACGTCCAGGTACTGTAAAGTCAGTCCTGTCCTGTGATGAAACGGTCTCCAGGAATACCAAGCCGAGCCGGTTCCACATAGTGGAAACGCGGCATAAGTGTTGTAATTACTTTAGCCCGCTAGCTAGTTAGACACTATTGCCATATTTAAAACGTTTTCATCCATCAGGCCACCAGACTAACGTTACCCATCACCGACTGGAACTAATACATACAACGCTAGTTTGATAGCCTATAACCGGAGCTGGTTGAAGTCTATAGCTCGTTAGTCTCTAGCTGTAACAGGTCTAGGTAGCAGGCTAGTGCTCACTAACTATACATAAAGCCATTGTGGAGATGTAATCATTCGTGACTTGTCTGCAGCCTATATTGCTTTGGGTTAAACACGATCTTTGAGAATCGAGTCTTTTGTGTTTATCCAATGAATCGATTAGTTATTAAAATAATCTACAGATTAATCAGTTATTAAAATTATCATTAGTTGCAGCCCTATTGATAAATAAGGATTAGTATGATAAGACAAAGTTTAGTAAGGAACATCCTTTCATATTACTTCTATCAACTAGACAATGAGCTTTTGCTCCCATTTTGTTCTGTAATCATGTTGTTCTTTCAGTATCGTGACCTGATTGTGCGACCGATTATTTCCCACTCTCTAATGCCGCGTTTCCACTATGTGGAACCAGCTTGACTCGGCTCGGTTCGGCTCGGCTCAACTCGGTATTCCTGGAGACCTTTTCCATTACAGGATACTACTGACTTTACAGTACCTGGACGTCATAGCGATGTGGCGCGTTATTTCCGTGTCGTCTGCTCATAGAGTTGCTGAAAACTCGCTCGTTGCGTGTTGTCTCATCTGAATTTTTACGTCGGCCACCAAAGACTGAATCTCCTCGACCGACCATGGTGTAGTTTTGGGCTGTTATCATGTGGATTAATGTACCGCTATATTTACTGTCCACTTCCACATCTGTTTTTTGTAAAACAGTGGGTCATTGAGAAAACTGCCTGACCAATCAGTGGTCTGCAGTGTTATACGTCACGGTTTAGTATTGCTTGGAACCTCGGCAGAGGTGATGCCAAAAAACTAGTACTGGGTACCAGATTCTAGGTCCTTTTTCGTAATGGAAACGCAAAAAGGCTGAGCCAAGTCGAGCCGATTCGAGTTGACTTGAGCCGGTACCACGCAGTGGAAACGCGGCATAAGTTGTTCATTAGGAATTCAGCAAGGAGTTTTCATGTGCTTTCACTAGAGTCTAAACTCACAGAGGATCCCTCTAAGTCTGGGCCTGCTCTGGTGTGGTCTAACTACTAGGACTTTCTCCTTATCTCTAATATCAACAGTTTTTTGTTATATGCACAAATTTCTTTTTATTGAATTTATGCTTGATACATAAGGGAAAAAAAAAAAAACCTGACTTCTGCTTAGATTTCCAGACAGTGAGACAACATCAAAGTTAAAACATGTTTAGCCAGACTTAAGAAATGTCTCAAGTAGGGCTGTGCAATTAATCGAAATACAATTACGATTTCGATTATTACACGCAACGATTACAAAAATTATGTAATCGAGAAAAAACGATTATTCATTTTGAGTTGTTTTAATTCACGCGCACGCAAGCTCCCATGAGCTGCTCTGCCCCGCCCCCCTCTAAGCTACAGCTGCCTGCTAGCCGGCAGGTCCACCTCAAGAGGAAAGTTGTACCTAGCGGTCTGGAAAAATGGCAGGAGAATCACAGCAGAAGTGCTTGGTAAACAAAAAAGGCAAGTCAGATTCAATTGTATGGAATCACTTTGGGTTTGATGAAGAAGACGAAGAGCAAAAACACATCACGTGCAAAAAGTGTTTCGTTGTTGTGTCCGCACCGACCGCTAACACAACAAACCTTTGTAACCATCTAAAGTTTAACCACCGCCACCTTTATCATATTCTTTATCTTATGAAAAACTAAAACCCATAAAAACAACTTCTTCCGCAATGCAATCTTCAGTCTCCGAATCTCTTTACGCTGCAACTCCCGTATTATGTTTATGTTTATGTTTATGTTTACGCATTTGGCAGACGCTTTTTTCCAAAGCGACTTACAGGGGAAAACCAATTAAATCACTCAATCAATCAAATTTTATTTATATAGCGCCAGATCACAAAAAAGTTATCTCTTGACATTTTATATATAGAGTTGGTCAAAACCAGACTCTAAGTCAATTCTACAGAAACCCAACAGAATCTTGGGTATTCAGTATTAACCTAACCTAACCCGGATAACCCTAACGTGCGTATTCTACAGGGTGTCCCATAAGTCTCCATACATAGGAAAAATAAACGTTTCTTGACATAAACCATTTTTATTTATATAATATGCTCTATATGACTGCCATTTTGTCGGGAACACATTTCAATGCGTGTCCTCCAATGCTGAAGAACTATAAAGAAGAAATATAAAGAAATACATGTTAGAACCATATGTATTACAGGGGTTGGACAAAATAATGGAAACACCTTCTATAATGCCACAATGTTAGGTGTTTCCATTATTTTGTCCAACCCCTGTATGTCTCCTGTGTATGGAGACTTATAGGACACCCTGTAGATGGCTGTTGTATACAGAAGGCCTTAACTGAAACCTCACAGCACGCCACTGAATTTACTATGTTTCATACTACATTGAACATACTTGAATTTATAATTTGCACTTTAGGTGAGGTTTTTTTTTTTTTTTTATTGCTACAGTTCTATGGCAAGTCTATAGCAGTTTAATTACAGTGTACTATTTGTTTACAAAAGGAAACATACTTGAATTTACAGTACACTTATTTGATTTCAAAGATTTTTTTGTTTCGTACAAAAGTGAAAATGCTTTGCTTTAGTGGTTAAAAGCTTTATTTATGTTTAAAGAGTATATTTTACATTGTTTTGCAAGAAAAAAATAAACAACTTTAAGGTTAACAAATAATCGTTTTTAATAATCGTGATTTCAATTATTGCTAAAATAATCGTGATTTTTTTTTTTTTCTATAATCGAGCAGCCCTAGTCTCAAGTGAAATAAAATGGAGAGGAGGATAACTTTGTTTATGCTGACTGAAGGTGTTGAGACCACAGTGTCTACCTTTTGTTAACTAAGAATGTATTGACACTTGGTAACACAAGATGCGTTCAAAGCCAATGTCGGACAGTGATGCCTGATACACTCAGTCAACAGCCTCATGTTGCAGAAGTGTGGTGGTGTGTGTGTCGTTTGACTGGAACAGATTTTATGGATTTGTGTCACTGTTTGCACTATTTAATGTAATCATGACCAAAGCCTGAAAGCTTACATGAGACATCCTGCAGTTTTGTCACATTCAAATCATTGTATTAAGATACAATAAAGGCCTATTTCCATTGACCAGCCCATTTCTAATCATGCTATGTGATTTCAGTACGTTGAACATACTGTATGCACAGCCTTTTGTTTATGTGCAACTTTGATTACACGTGTATATGTGTGACTGCATTTATGAGTCAGGCCTCATCACCTAAAGCTGTGATTATGTCTTGAACACAAACACCACAGCAACACATTAAGCTGTCATCATAGAAACAAGTCTGCCAAATAATCCTCTCCATCACTGCCTGTATTTATTCAATTTGTCTATATGTCAGCCAAAAACAAAACTTGGCTTTAAACGTCCTATAATATCCTACAATAATAATCAGATGCAACTTTCCCACTCTCTGAAACAGTGCAAAGTGTCAAAAAGAAGGAAAACCCCAACCCCCCAAAAATAAGATGTGTCCTCCTTGTGTTTTTACTTTGTAATTTTCAGATTTTCCCATGTTGCCCTTTTAATGGAAACCAACTCTTCCAAACAAAGTAACATTATATTTAACTCTAAGGGTACCCACCCACAACTAATGACCTATGAAGAGAGAAGCAGTGCCATTGAAGACATGCAGTTAGATGGGGGGTTTCATGTGAACTGAAAAATGCTGAAGCACATTGTGTGTGTTCACATGGATTTGATCATCTCCACATGAATACCAGCTGGAAAATATATAGAGTATGTACAGACATGTGAAATAATACTGAGTGTGTAATATCTGAAGGCTGCCACTCTCTTGTCTGCCATATGCACAATGTATTGCTCCGCCTCTGTTTCAGGTCTCAACATGATTTACCATTAACATTTTGTGCTTCTATCTCTTCATAGCATCTTCAAAATAACCTTTGAGATTTTTATTAAACTTGTGTAAGTAATAGCATCTTATTATGTTGTGTATGAAGTCACGTCACCTCAAAATGAATGAGGACAAAAGAACAGGGTGGGAATAAAAGAGGGAAGATAAGATGGGAAGGTGAAGAGAGAGGAATGAGAAAATAAAGATGTTGACAAAGAACACCGGAGGCTGTGCTGCAAGGTTAAACCTAATGAGCTCAGTGTTTATCGACAAGTGAATTAGGGACAAAATTACACCAGAGAGAAGAGAATCGTTGATATGCATGTGCATGTGCATGTGCATGCACACCCATACACCCAATAGGTAATGTCAGAACGTACTGGTCTGGAACAGGAGTTTAATGTCAGCTCATCTCAATAAATGCTTTTTTAAAGACAGTGTGTCACTAAAAATCACCAGCAGGGTTGATGTAAACCCACTACAAGGAGCACACTTCCATATAAACAGGTGTAAGTTTTGTAGTAGACCTACAGCTATTGATTACTTTCATAATTTATCAATCTATAGATTACTTTCTTCAATTCAATTCGATCAAGCGATTATTTGAATAGGCGCAAAAAAGTTTAAAATTGTGAAAGACATGTCAGATAATGACAAACAACTTGTCTTGTATTCCACAACCAGCTGAAACAAAACCCACAAAACGCATAAAAGTAAAAGCAAATCTAAAAAATATTTACAGATATATAGAAATAACAGCAATAGCAATAGTGTAAAAGTATATAAAAATATACACAAACAACAACAAACATGACATCTACAAAATACATGCACTAGAGTCTTCAACACATTTGTATTCAACTTACTAACAACATAAGATGGAACAAACACACCACTTCGTGTTCATCCTGGCATCATGTGTGTCACAATAAGCGTCCATATGAACGTCAACAGGGGAACCCATGTTTAGAAGCAGTGAACTGAAGAAAACAAAGCTTCAACTCAGGAAAATTATAATCTTTTTTTTTTTTTTTCATTTCGAGTTGATTAATCGATTAGTCATTGCAGCTCTGTTTCCTAGTGTGTTGTTACTCTTAACTTATTCAATCAATCAATCAATCAATCAATCAATCAATCAATCAAACAAATTTTATGTATATAGTGTCACATCATAACAAAAGTTATCCCATGACACTTTACATTAGAGCTGGTCTAAACCAGACCAATTTACAGAAACCCTACAGAATCCTCCAGGAGCAAACACTTGGTGACAGTGGTGAGGACCAGTTTGGGTTAAGGAGAGAGAGTTAAAGAAAGAGAGAGAGAGAAAGAGATTCATTCATTTCCTCCTTGTTTTGCTTTAACAAAATCACACCAGCATCCCTACTTACATTGCAACCACTCTGAACAAATCCAAAATTCAGTCCAGTGACTTCATTGGCCAGTGTGTGCCAGTTTTCTGTGGCTGAATTAGAGATGCAGGAAGGTGATGTAAGTGGTATTGTATCTTCATGTCTACAACCCCCCACTGCTCCGTAGCCCAGTCTCCCCCTCCCTCCACCCAGTACTTTCACTAAAGCTACTCTCATTAAAGTCATTGAGTGATGGAGCAGAGCCCCATCAATCTCTATTTAGGACCACCAGAGTTGAAGGCTTGGTGTGAAAAGAGAGTCAGTGAAAGGAGAAATTGCCTTGTTTCTCTCTGCCTTCAGGGTTCATGCACATCTCTGAGTGGTAGCGCTGATCTAACGGTAGACATGTAGTAAGACCATCCCACTGTAAACAACAAACATGGATCTAGATTCTTCAGAGCAGAAGGAGTTAAAGTGGAGTGAGTTTACCTCTGGTTACACTGCCAAACAAACCAAAAGTAGAGTATCTGATGGATTCACACTAGAACTGAAAGGATTGATCAATTAATCTACTCAAATCAATTAAATAAAATATTCAATTATGATTTTCCTGAATCAAAGTTTTGTTTCCTTAAGTTTGATGCTGCTGAACATTGCTTTCTCTGTTGTGTTTCACACGGACACTTATTGTGTCACACATGATGCCAGAATCAACACAAACAACATGGAGCATAGACAGAAGAGACAAGGACAAAAAGGCAGAAAATGTCTATATGTTCACTTTTCTTCATTGGAACCATCACTTACTCCTTTGAACTTTTAAGCTTTCACACAAACATAAAAAATATTTAGTTTTATATTTTTAAGTTGTATGTTAGTTCCATCTTAACTTGTGAGTAAGTTAGTAAGTTCTAGTTAGTAGGATCTAAATGTGTTGAAGACTGCAGTGTATATAATGTTTGCAGATGTCATTTGACTTGTTTGTTGTTGTTTGTATCTATAGATATTTTTATATATACTTTTATACTGTTGTTATTGTTATCTCTATATAGTTATTTTTTATATATTATTTTACTTTTATATTCTTTGCGATTGTTTCATCTGGTTCTGGAGTAAAGGATAAATAGTTTGTCATTTTCTAACATGTCTTTTTCACATTTTCACAATTTTTTGTGCCAATTCAAATAATCATTTAATCAAATCGAATCAAAGGAAATAATCAAAAAAAATTAACGATTGCAAAAATAATAGATAGGTGCAGCTCTAACTCATGCCAAATGCTTTATGCTACATAGCTGCAAGGGGCTGACATGGATTAACATATGGTGAAAACGTATGTGCTCTTTGATGACTACATTTGGAAATCCAGGTCATGCTATAGGAGAATGTTGGAGTTTTCCTTGGGAACACTGCAGGCAGCAGACTGAAAAGAGGTGATGAAAGTCTTTGCACCTCAGGGTATTCTGTCATTCGCAAAGACAAGAGTGGCTGGGAAATCTATTCGCTTGACAGACATAGGGTTGACACTGTCAAAAAGAAACCGGCTCAACCAGGTTCATCACATAAACCTTATGGTTCATATGCAGAATCACACATGCAAATACAGACCCACTCTCACTCTCTCTGGGACGCTACAGCAACATGCCCAAGCAAAATCAAATAACTGGTAAGAATGTGGCAATGTCTGACAGATGTACTGTACAGATGGGGGGGTGTTGACATAGTCTTGCTTTGTAGTTGCACGGTAATCACACTCATTTGTGTGTACGTAGATGTACACACAAACACATTCAAGGTGTTGTTCTGTCAGAGGTAAACCAGTCAGACTCTGTGGTGTAATGTGATCCATGACACCTAACACCCACTGCCAGTCAGCCTCCTACAAAGAAAACTGACTGGGCTCCTGTTATATCAGACAGTCCCTATATATTAGGGATGCACCAATACCACTTTTTTCCAGACTGAGTGCAAGTACAAGTATTTACATTTGAGTACTTGCCAATACGTACTTAATAATACTATTACAGTTCTTAGTTACTTTTGAAAGTGTGCTTTATTGTCCTTGTCATTAGTCTGATTGTAACAAAGTGCTGCTATTGACGTTTAATGCGTTGAAATGTGTGTTTCAAAATCAATCCGCCAGGGGGTGCCGCTCTTAATTAACCATACTGGCCAAATACCATGAAGAAGAGTAAAGTTTTTTAAGAAGAAGAGAGTCAGTAGTAATAAACATGGAGACGACAGGGGTAACACTAATGTGGATACTAATGCTGATATTGATACTGATGAGAGTAGTTGCCATAAATATGTCAGTAGTTTTTCTCTAACTCACAAAGTCACTCTTTGAAAAGATCCACTACCTCCACGGTTCCCGCTGGTATTCTCTGTACATTTGTGGATGTTCAAAGTTCAAACTAACCTGGTATAACATATATATCATCACGATTCAGATGTTCACAATACAAAACAATGAACACACTAATGCATGACACATGCCTTTACACAACAGTTTGATTGGTTAACAGAGGCCTCCGGGAGCCTTTGGTAATGTTGGGATTTGTTTGTAGCTCACATCATCCTCACAATATTGACCAATGTTTTTCCCATAACAGACTTTCCTCATATTGGGGATGACAGCATGATTTCTGACTGTTCCAGCGTATCACTTTAAAAAAAACAAACAAAAAATAAACAAGAAACACGAGTGAGGATGCACAAAGTAACCAACTACTAAAATAACATAATAATAATAATAATAATAATAATAATAATAATAATAATTAGAGCTGAAAAGAATAATCGATTAATCGACTCGAATCGATTCAAAAAATAATTTGATTGCAATTTTCTAATGGTGTGATGATACACTCAGCTCATGAGACAAGGCGATACTGGGTTCATGAGAACCAAACAAGACATTATTTCAAATTACTTTTAAGAAAACTAAAATGCCAAAATACATGACTGGACAAGCAGACTTCTTTATTTGACAGAGTTACAAAACAATGTAGATGCATTTTGAAATGTTTTATAACTTGCATCATGTATGACCTAAGCATAAGCCTCTAACTGTTGAACTTCTTTCCACATTTCTTTTTTTTTTTTTAAGTGCAAACAATATGTGCAAAATTATAAAATGGCTTCATATCAGCTGCAATTAAAACACTGATGTCTCATTGTTGCCATGGCTCTGGTGCTTGACTCTGGGAGTTTAGGTGCAAAGGCGTCTGTCAGTGTTGTCTGGCCTTTAGCCATTTTAATCACAGGTGTTGTGGACTTTAGAAGCGAGCTGTGGTGGTTCTGTATGTGTCTTTGCATAGTGCTCATGTTAGCCACAGTGTATGGTTCTATTTTCTTACAGTGCTTACATATTGTTTGTGTCTTGTCTGTCACTCGGTTGCTGTTTATTAGGTTGCTGTTTATTATTTCCAAGAGCACCTGCAGAGTGAAATTGTGAGGTATGTACATGGAGGGTCGGTGGGGGAGGTTAAGTACCACAACATACCTTACCTACCTCCTACCCAGAAGTTTGAATAGCTAACAGTCTGATCGGCTTCTGCCCCGTGCCCATGAGACAGCTTTTCACTTAAACGAGAAATATTGTCACGTTTTATTCTCATCACACCCCTACAATTTTCCTAAATGAAAGTTTCACCTCCTTCATTTTGCTGCTGCTAAACACTGGTTCCCCTGTTATGTTTCACATGGACGCTTATTAAGACTCACATGATGCACAGATGATGTGGGTGGGACCTCTCTAAGTGGAGTTTGCATGTTCTTCCCGTGTCTGCATGGGTTCTCTCCAGGTACTCCCGCCATCCAAAGATATGCACTGGCAGGTTAATCGGTTAATCTAAATTGTCCATAGGTGTGATTGTGAGACTGATTGTCTCTCTCTATATGTCAGCCTTGTGATGAACTGGTCACATGTCCAGGGTGTACCCCACCTTCGCCTATAAGTAGTTGGGGTAGGCTCCAGCGACCCCTGTGACCCTAGTGAGGATAAAACAGGTTCAGAAAATGAATGAATGAATGATGTACAGAGTTGTACATTAGTTCCATCTAAAGTTGTCAGTAATGTGTTGAAGACTGCAGTTCACATATAGTTTATGGATGTCATTTGACTTGGTTGTTGTGGTTTATATCTATAGATATTTTTACATATGCTTTTATGTTATTGTTTTTGGTGGTATTTATATATATCTACAGGTATTTTTATATATACTTTTAAACTGTTGTTGTTATTGTTATTTCTATGTAGATATTATTTATATGTCCTTTTACTTTTATACTTTTTGTGGTTGTTTCTGTTGCTTTTAGAAAAAAGAAGTTGTTTGTCATTTTCAGACAGATTATTATTTTTTCATCTATTCAAAAATCATTTAATCAAATCGAATCGAAGAAAATAATCTATAGATTAATCAATCACAAAAATAATCGGTAGCTGCAGCTCTAATATTAATTATCACTGTGTTATCAGAGTTTATAGTTCAGTATCACCTTCAGCATTAATAAATGATGCTTTAGTTCTATCCTGCCATTATGCAGTGCATTTACATTCCATCACCTGAAGCTTGCAAGAGAGGATATCTTTTTTTTGCTTTGTTTTTGTTGCCATATTTAAGGCAGACATTTCTAAGATATGATGATCTGTTTACAGGAAGTAGATGCTATTTGCAGGCTCTCTCCTTCCTCCAGGCTGCGACGGCTAAAGCCTTAATCACAGGTTGCGAGGTGGTTGACATGTCAGCGACAACTCAGCAACCTCCCAGAAAACAGATGAGAAGAATACCCATCTGTTATCGATGTGCTGCCTCTCTGAGCCTAGAAGGATCATCTAATTTGGTTTCCAATTACATTTTCGAGCTTGAATTATTTCTCATTGTTTAGGGAGAGAAATGATGTAGAACAGACAAACCTTCATCTCTTATTGTTGAAATAGACAAAAAAGACTACGAGTCAGCTTCCCACAGAAACTGGATGGAAGTACGATCTTTAAACACAAATAACTCGCTGCTTTTTCAACTTCTTACATTAGATTAGATGAAACTTTACTGATCCCACAACAGGGAAATTGACTGGTCAAAGGCAGCAACAGGATAAAGATAGTGCAAAAAACAAACAAATAATACAAAAAATAATACAGGGTGGGGAAGCAAAATTTACAATGAACATTTAGTTGTTTTTTTCTCAGTAGGCACTACGTCAGTTGTTTTGAAACCAAACATATATTGATGTCATAATCATACCTAACACTATTATCCATACCTTTTCAGAAACTTTTGCCCATATGAGTAATCAGGAAAGCAAACGCCAAAGAGCGTGTGATTTGCTGAATGCACTCGTCACACCAAAGGAGATTTCAAAAATAGTTGGAGTGTCCATAAAGACTGTTTATAATGGAAAGAAGAGAATGACTATGAGCAAAACTATTACGAGAAAGTCTGGAAGATACTATTAAAGAAGAATGGGAGAAGTTGTCACCCGAATATTTGAGGAACACTTGCGCAAGTTTCAGGAAGCGTGTGAAGGCAGTTATTGAGAAAGAAGGAGGACACATAGAATAAAAACATTTTCTATTATGTAAATTTTCTTGTGGCAAATAAATTCTCATGACTTTCAGTAAACTAATTGGTCATACACTGTCTTTCAATCCCTGCCTCAAAATATTGTAAATTCTGCTTCCCCACCCTGTATAATAATAAGTAAGAGAACTCTATAGACTAAATACATATTTACATAAGAAGTAGAATGGCAACATGTCACACAGTACAGATGGAAGATAAACACAAAAGAGCTACTATAGATACTGTATATAAACATAAATATAGATACCTTAACAGAGCTGCAGCTCAGTACAGTTTTACATGGGTAGATGCGTCTACTGTGGGAAGTTACAGATAAAAGTAGTTTTGATTTAATAGCAAAGAATAGACATAAAAAAGTCCAGGGTAACACATGAAAACACTGTAACCAACCCCATTTCACATTTACATAGTTCCCATGTTTTTCAACCACACTTCTTTAGTCTGTACCCAATGACCCCATTTCAAGGTCCAAGCAAAGACTAATCATCCCACAACATGTTCTTTGACCAGAAAAAATGTCTGGGCAGGAAATTACTCTGCACAGATAAATCCACAACTTTACATATTCATCAGTGAAATCTCTGTGTTGGCCATCAAAACCAGATGGGTGATATTTATGACGTTTGCACAACTACAATGTAAAACAAGTGTGCAGTTACCTGTATACACAACGTACATCTCACAGCTCAGTGGTTTGGAAGGATCTACAAAAATCTATAAAATCATGCATAATTTTAGCTATAACTGCATGCACTTTATTCATTAGTCTGTTTAGACTAAAAGTTCAAAGGATTTAGTAGTGTCACCGATGATAAATTCTTTATAATAAAAATAAATAAAGATAATGATCCTGTCTGAACGAATTTCCCAAAAGATAGAAGAAGTGAATGTTACAAATGCTTTAAGATGTTGGCAATGTTCCTGACTTTCTACTTGCAAATTAATCAATCAACAACTAAGCCAGATCGACATCAAAATATATGAAATCACAACAGAGAGTACTCTATGAGAACCATGAAGAAAACTCATAAGATATTAACCCCTGAAGAAGTGATATTTTGCTTTTTTAAATGGAATTATGCATTTTCAAACATTTCCCTGTGGTCTACATAAACTGTAAATGCTCTACTTGGGTCTGAATTCTTCATTAATTCAACTCCACAGGTCCCTCTTCAACCCTATTTCTGAGTAATGACACCAGAAAGGTTGATTTGAGCACTGGCCCTTTAAATGTACTGAAGCCACTTCATGCCCCACCCCCTCCAGGTTGTTGACTGTGGTGCTCTGTCCCGTTCAACCACTTGTGTTCGTTAATACAACCAACAACTGAACATTTTAGGTAATGGGCATATTTTCTGTTTTTTCTACTGACAAACAGTTATGGTGTACTTGAAGAAATGTTAGTCAGACGTCTTGACCTTATATGTGCAAATGTCATGACATAACTAGTTATAGATGTAACAAATTAAGCAGGAATTCAAACGGGTTGTAGAAATCCATTCAATTTTTGCCAGAATGAATTGAAAGATAGCCAAACTTTTTGAACTATTAGGGTCCAAATACACACATAAATGTACCAAAGACTAATAAAAGTGGGTTTAGCAAAATATGACCCCTTTAAAGACTCAAACTACCACCGGCGACCAAAAGCATGATCTAAAATGTGTCATAACTGTTGATCCATTAATCCTATCAATAGTTCATCAAGTTTGTCATCTTTTCGTGGTCATCAGATATGACCCATTTGGATGTTCAGAGGCTCTGTCGTGAACCTGGAAACACCATCTTCTTCTGCAGCACTGATTCACCAGTAAAACTCATGGAGTTTCACAAATAACAGTGGATGTGGATGCTTGTTTTTACGTTCAGTTACTGACATCTTTGCTGAAAAAACTGCTTTTTCTTCAGTTTTTTTCTGTTCTGCTATAATACCCTTTGAATTTACTGAGTTTTCATACCCATCTACATGATCTGTGAATTGAATATAGGAAAATACATGATTTACACTGAAAAATGCTAAATACAGAGGATAGTATTATAATAAATGGTGATAAATCACTTATGAAAGGTTAATTACAGACAACAATTCATTTGGGAATGGCCACATAAGTAGCACTGGCTCTGTATGAGTTAATCTTTCTTGCGGCTACGTTCCTGCAGCAAAGCAGGGCAGGATGTCATTTCTGTGTTGCTCTCCAGAGGTATCCATGAGATAGTCATCATGCTATTGCTCCTCTGGACACGTCTATTCAAATCAAAGGAATCTCAGTCAACATTTAAAAAAAGCCTGACTCATCTCTGAATCATTTTTTCTCATGAAGAACTTAGTAGCCTTGGGCTTCAACCACATAATTGTCCTTGTTGAAGAGCAATGAAGAGCTTGTTCACTTACTCCAAGAGCAGCGTTTAAGATGAAGCCAAGGTCAAACTGCAATGTTCTATGTCACTTTAATATCCACAGGGACACATTAAATCAGCCAGAGCTGGAAGATGTTGTCATGACTGTTATCAGACTGTGTGCCATGAATTTTCAGGTGAAGACCCAAAGAAATGATGGTCATTTAACCCTTCGTTGTCCCTGGGACTCTCATCCTGGCGTCCAAATCACAAACCAATTTAAGATGACATAACAGCAGACAGACGCACTGAGTATTCCTTTAAACTTGTGTGGAGAGCGCAGAATTCGTTAGCCTCGTAGCATAATTGCCTAACACATACACAAATGGACAAAAGTATTGGGACATGTTTAATTCAGGTATTTCTTTTCTAACAGGTGTCTGGGATACAAAACAATAATGAGAAATGTCATAATATAGTTCGATATTGTAATAAATATCATTGCATTGGTTAGTTTGGTTTAAATTGTTATCTTTGATTCCAAATTGCCTCAGTGATGGTTTTTACTTAATTTCTCTCTACAATGATTGTTTTTTTCATGACTATGATTTTAAATGTTCGACCTCTAAATTTCTAAAATATTTTTCGTGCTCTGACTAAATAATAATTTTCTACCACAACTAACCATCTACTTTCTTCACATCTCACTTAGGAAGAAAAATCTCCCATTAAACTGAGATATTGATGTTTATAAACTATATGGACAAATCTATTGGGACACATCATGGCTACAGCGTAAGATGTAAGATGTCCTGTTCATGATGAGTTGACATGTAAACATCAATATTAATAGTAAATATGATATTTATCCCACTATGAAAATATATTGTGATATTTGTTATTATTGTTTTGTAGCTCAGACCCCTGTTAGAAAAGAAACACCTGAATTCAGCGTGTCACAATACTTTTGACCACTCGTGTATGAGTTTGGCAATTATGCTATGAGGCTAATGAGATGTTAAGGTAATACTGTGAAGTCAGTTGTATTTAAAAGCCAAGTAAAACCAGACTTATACACAATAAAAACTGAATTTTCGCCAATATTGTTGTCATGTTTGGCGCAAGAAGGGATGGTAAAAACAGGTTGTTAAGTACTTGCATAAAAAAAAAACAAAAAAATAAACATGTCACTGGATTTTTTAATAGTGGAAAAGTGCACATGAACCAATCAGATGTGTGGCATCTTGTGACACCACATTGTTTTGTAAATAGTATTATAGTTTTCCTAAAAAATCCCTGAGGCGTTGCCTTATTTTAATGTAAATAGTTGCATATAACTGTTATTTGCTAAATTTGTAATAATTTTCTTAAAGTTTTCAATATATATGTTCATTCTAAGTTGTAAAAATGGTTAATTCAACAGGTTTTTGGTGAAAAATAGTAGAGAATCTAATTTTTTCCTACTCAGATTTCACTTTTTTTGTGTGTGATATTAGGTTCAGAGTGTTAATACAGCATATTGAATGAAAAAAAAATAACTGTACAGTCACACAGATGAGGTACAACAAAACAAAACAGTTTTTAAAGCGAAATATAATGGCAAAATCAAAAGTATTAAAAAAAAATGTCCAAAATACACTCAGACTCCTAAGGGCAACCTCAGCCTCATACTGATTTTCTACTGTAAACTCTTCAATGACAACACACAGACACAGAAATCACAGAGATAATAACACTACACAGCAATGTCATTCATCAGAGTTAATCTACCCTGAACTCCTGACAACGTCAGTATTTCCACAACAGAAAGTTTTGACTCTATGCCCTGGGAACAAAGACAAGAGATTCCCCTGAAAAGGAAGTTCGACTTTAAAGACCTAGTAGTAAACTCTGCCAGAAACTTTCCTCTTGCACTCATTACCTTCACAATGAGACAAATAGACTTTAGCATAGTGGCAACATTTTCCTATCATTCATTTCTTAAAGCTCTATTTATTCAAAATAAATCAGTCCAAATGAATATTCCACACCAGTGTCACCAGTGTCAAAACCATTCTTCATCAGGGATTTCTTTTTTTTTCTGCAGTTTTGTGCGAGCCATTTCCATTTCACAGCTCTGTCTGGATATTTGAGGATATCTCAGTGGGAAGAGGGTTGGAAAAAACACGAACAGATTCACATAAATGCCCGAAATCTCAATTTTTCCAATCATTTATATTATCCAGCATTCCACAGTTTCACTCATACCCTTACGGATGAATCATTTTTATGGTAATTTGATATGTGATTTCAGACACTGGTGAACAAACAGGTCTGCTTGCAGGTTAGTTTGCAGAGTATGCATCACAATGAGACGGAAAGAAAGATCATATATCACAGAGAGAAGAGATTATTCAGTTATTTGGCAAAGGAAATGCCAAAGTACCCTTAGCTTGACAGAATAACAATGATTTAATTTGACAACATAATGGATTCCAGACCGATGGGGAACAGTTCATGAAAACAATTATGACTGATCAATAGAAGTGTAATTTGAAAGACACTAGTCACTTGTTTTTGGCACTGGGATGCTTTTCTGTAGCACATAAATTAATCAGAATAAATTGCATTCAGGGAACCGCTGTATTAGTGTTATGAAAAATTAAACCAGTGCTATTAATGAACACTGAACAAGTCCTGCAGCTAAACCCAGTTTCAAGTTTTAAATGGGGTTGGAAATCATCTTGAAATAAGATAGTTTCCTTCCCTTATTCTACTCTAGTTTCAGTCTGAGCAAAAGAACTTCTTCAATAAAGCAGATCATCATTTCTATAGTTACTACCTACTACTGGGTAGTATTTCTGTATGAGTGTTGATAATCAAATCACAATGACATTTATTTATTTGAAGAGAAAGACATCGCTCCAACTCATCTAGAGCTGCAGGTATTGATTATTTTTGCAAATAATTAATTTATCAATTACTTTCTTCGATTCAATTTAACGATTATTCCAATAAGTGAAGAAAACTGTTAAAAAGATATGTCTGAAAATGACAAACAACTGGTCCTTTATTCCTGAACCAGATGAAAAAGTAAAAGGATATATTAAAAAATTATATATAGAAATAACAAGAATAGCAACAATACAAAAATATACAAACATATATATATAACAAATAAGTGCACTGCAGCCTTTCAACACATTTGAGTCCAACTTAAGATGGAACTAACATACAACTGAAAAAAATAATGACAAATATTTTAATGTTTGTGTGACAGCTTAAAAGTTTAAAGGAGTAAGTGATGGTTCAAATGTAGAAAAGTGAATATATAGACATTTTCTGCCTTTTCGTCCTTGTCTCTTCTGAGCTATGCTCCATGTTGTTTGTGTTGATCCTGCCATCATGTGCGTCACAATCAGCGTCCATGTGAAACACAACAGAGGAAATTAAGAAAACGAAGCTTTGATTCAGGAAAATTTTAATTAAGCTTTTGTTTTTTTCAATTGAAGTTGAATAATTGATTCAACTCTAAACTCATCTACTGGTCAAACTATAGGTCAAATGGTGTTTGACAGAGGTTCAGTAGTGCCACTGACTGTACACAACCATGTTTATTTACTTTACCCATTGAAAGAGTGTTGTGTGCATACTGCTGGAGGGTTGAAGCACTCAGGGTGCATTAGCAGGATCAAAAAGCAAATGACTTACAAAGCCACATGTCTGCTATCGTGTTCCAATATTAATCTTTTCAGAATTTTATATCCCCTGATGCTGCTATTGAAGACGTAGGATACTAAATATATAAACCTGAAATTATGTGCAACATGATAGCATTTTCACAAGGAGGTATAAAAAGCAAGAATAAAGTCTGACACTGTACAGTATTTTGTTTTGTCATTAAACTTAGAACCCAGCACTGCAGCCACAGTAGCATTACGTAAACAAATACGCAATTTTCTTGGACTTTTGCACAAAATAAGCTCATTTTGGGGTTCGTTTTGATTCTAAATAATTGTTTGCCTCACAAATACTGTCGGGATGAAATAGGATCAGAAAGACAAATTAGATCAATAGGACAAAAGAGTCCTGCAGGGAAAGATACCACTAGTGGAAAAAAAGGCCAAAGGCAAACAGAAAAACCTCAGACAAGTTGGAAATGAAAAAATATTTGTTTAAGTTGCAGGGAGCTGCCTCATCTAAGTGGGTAAACAGTAAAAGCTCTCTGATGTTTCACCAGCCAAAACCCAGATAGTGTTTTTTTATTTTAATAATAAACTTAATAATTGACCAAGTCTACTACAAAACACACATACACGAAGTAATGAACAGGTTTTAGCTAAGTGTGTAACTGTTCATGACAGCAAACATGCTAGTTCAAAAGAATGCTAATAAAGAAAGTAAGCACAGAGCAAGGTCAAAGATACTCTTCACAATAGTTTGTAGAGAAAACTGTGGTAAAGCAGGGAAAAAATACACTAAATTTTTATATATGAGGTGGCTACCAGGAGTATGACAACTGGTGTTTTTGCCACAATTATTTGCAAAGATTATGTACTTGCATTATGAGCTACCAAATATAGGGATGCAAATGTGTCACTACCCTTTATTGATGTAAAATATAAATGCTGAATTTATCATCATGACAGGCTTAAATCAAGTCAAGTGACAATGCCTTCATAGATAAAATGGTTGGCATTCTCTCAAAAACTAAACAATTAGAGACTTGTTCTTTATTCTGATGCAGAAATAAATTTTTATTCAAGTTCCAGGAACCTGGTGAGTCAAAGTGTGTCGCTGCTTGTTAAGCTGCGTTCAGTCTTGGTCAGGTCTCCCTCAAAAAACAGACTTTATCTCAACGGACTTCCTGGTTAAATAAAGGTGAAAAAATACAAACACTGAAAAAAGCAAAACAATGAATCAATGTACAAAAAAAAAAATGTGTTTGGTCACTTCTAATAAAATTAAGTTGAGTGAACTAAATAAAATTGAAGTCAATGAAAACTGAATTAATTCAATTCAATTTTATGTAGTTCACTCAACTTAATTTTATTAGATGTGACTACTGAAGAACTTTTTTACATTGATCCAGTGTTTTGCTTTTTCCAGTGAAGGAGTATCTGATGTGTTTCAGCTAAAACTGATGTTTATTCTCTTCTCATTAAATTATTGTGACAATGTGATTTCTTCTTGACAGGTAAAGTGTAACTGGGACTCAGCATAAAGGTTATTACTGATGTGTATAGAATAAAGAGCTAAATGTGTCTGAAAATAGAATTATTCCAACTGTATGGGTAACAGTGTACATGTACTTTTTTAACATTACCTTAATTGCATTTTCATTGCATTGCTTAGCTGTAAGATTATTGCTATACTAGCAGTTAGCAAGAACGCTAATAAAGAAAGTAAGCAGCATCTTTGTGAAGCAATTTTCAATTTGGCTCAAAAGTTAGATAACAGGTTTTCTTCTGTAACTTGTCTAAAAAAAGTCTTAATAAATAAATAAACACATCAATAAATAAATAATTATTTTAAAGTTCTAAGCAGGAAAAAAAGTTTACAAAATATCCTGAGTAACATAACAGCTCATATTTATAGTTACGAGTTCCACCTTTACATTTACTGTCAAAAAGTCTGCAATAAAAAAAAGAATGAAAACCTTACATCTTTAACCAAGGTTTGAAATTTTATCAATATCTAATAGTTTTGAGCTTTTACATTCCTCAGTGGTCATCATAAGCATAGCTTCCTTCCAAGCAGTTGACCCAGGTTTGATTCCTGACCATCACAGCTCTTTACTACCAGTCAGTAATTGCCAAAAAGTTCCCTTCAAAGCAAAATCCCAATATGTAGCCCAATATAGGTCCAACGATGAGCAGGAAATAAAATAAAATAAAATAAAATAAAATGACCAAAGTATATTTGATAGAAATGTGTGTCCCAAACCCTATGGGAGCCATGACCAAAGGGTTGCCGGTTCAATTCTGGCAGCAGAGAAATTGTTGGTTGACAAATAAAGAGATTCTTCATCCTAATAGGCTTGTAATTTTTCAAAATATTAATACTACTTTTATAGCATTATTTAACACTTTCCCCTCCAGAGTGTTGTTAAGTTCCCAGCCAGAGTCAGCCTTTTTGATCATAGCCATATATTTGAAGGTCCAGTGAAAATGTTGTGTTACAACTATGTGAACACTAAACATAACAAAAGAAAGAACAGAACTTCAGCTTTTAAACACTAAGGGCTGGATCTGCTAAAGGTCTGCGTGTATAAAAACGTGTACAAACTTGTTGTACACACAAAAAAAATGTACAAACTGATTTACTAACAGTGCTCACTAAGTGTTGCACAAAATAGCACGTCTGCATCCAGTTAGTACGTTTGCTGCAATGAATATGCAATATGGGGTGTTTACACGCAATTGTGTGTGTGCTGGGAGGAGAAAATGTTTTTTTGCTCATAGAAACTGTATTTATATCTATATTTAACACATTTCAAAGGGAGGTGCAAACGGTTTGTATGTGTCATTGCACACACATGGCTGCGGTTGAGACTAATTGAGATGTATGCCACCACACACACACACACACACACACACACACACACACACACTTTACAGGACTCTTTTCCACTTGATCTGAAGATTGTGATTAAAAATTCGCACCGACATTAGGCTACAGTGTGACAAAATTATGTGCGCCTGACAGTCATTCAATCCAACAACCCCCTTGCCCCCCCACCTCCAAAATGAAAAATAAATAAATGAATGAGTCATACAATACCTTCAATGACAAAACTCCTCTAATGTTACATTTCCGTGTGTCTGGATCATTCAGCACACTGTTATCATTAGTGCTGGCGTATCCCAGAGCAGTTGTCTCCAGTAGCGCACGCAAAATCCTCATTTAAATAAGGCGGTCTCCAAGACTTTGCACCTGTTGACATTTGTGCAAGCAATCTTTGTAAATCAAACAGCAAACCGCTGTTCAATCCCACACTCAAAATTCTAGATTGTGCAAGCAAATTAGTACACGCAAATTGGGACCTTAGTGGATCCGGCCACAAATTACTCTTTTATTCAATGTTCATTTGTTCTTGAGATGTCCACATTTGAATGTTGGTAATTGTCATTTTGAACAAAAAACAGAAAATGTTATATCTAAGATACTGATTTTCTAGATAAAAGTGATTTGCTATTTACATTTTTGACTCTTTCACATTTACAAATACTACCACTGTTTTCAGAATAACAAAATAAAATAAAAATAACAACAATAATAATTAGTTTGAAGATATCCCAATATTCCCCAAAATGTTAGGGGGTACCAAAGCCTAAAGCACCAGATTTCTTAACAACTTTAATTGTTTACATACATCAACTATGATTCATCTTCATATCCATGTAGGCCTTTTTTATATTAAGTTAGTAAATGTGTAAGTATCCTAAAGTGAGTTAATATAAATGTCTTTGTGCTGTAACCAGCATAAAGCATCTACGCTGAAAATACTTTCATATGCATTAAATTCTCCTAAAAAGAAATCAATTAGAGACAAATTGTATTCAATTAGTTGAGAAACACCATGTGCTTGTGATCTAGTAACGGTGAATTTGCAATCACAGCCACAGAAATAAGCTGTTGACAAAACAGCAGATCACACCCAAGAACGCCTGGCGTGGCCTGCATGTCGAAACACCACAGACCACATAGTTGGCCTTTGCTACAACTTGCTCGTAGTTGGATCTTGCTGGAGGCAGAAACTGTGATCTCATTTAGACGTGGGATGAGATAAACGACAGGAACGATTTGAAGCACTTTACAAAGCTACTGTACACAAAACAAACGGTAAGAAGAGTTTCAATGGATCTCATCCAAAACGCTGCAATAAGCATACCTATGTATTCTGTCATCAGGAATAACAAAGATACTTAAATTATGAAAGCATTGAGTGTAACACACATCTCTTGGGTCGTCAATGGTCACTTCCTCGACTATGTTTTAATTTTGGACCAATCTATGTGCCAGCTGGCCAACCAGCCTTCACCACATGATGCCAAACAACAGCCAAAGCACTGCAGCAAGTTTGGGTTTCCACAAGTATCTGTAGGGTTGTTAATGGAGACCACTTGACTTCCTCAACTATGTGGTCTGATTTAGATTCTAATAGCAAGTTGGCCAGCCAGTAAATCAATGTATCGTGCCAACATATGCCAAATAGCAGCCATAGCACTGCAGCAAGGTTTAGTTTCCCATGCGTTTCTCTCCTGGAGAGAGAAAACATCTTGGTGGTTGAGTTGCTGTAGTGACAGGTCAGTGAAAAGAGTAAGTGTTGCTCTATCTTTTGCCAAACTAAAAGCATTAATAGAGAAAGTTATGAATTTTCATGAACAGTGAGAAAGTATCACAACTATTGCAATATCCAAATTAGAGCTGAAACGATCAATCAATTAATCGACTCGAATCAATTAAAAACATTATTCCATTATAATTTTTCTGAATCAAACTTTCATTTCCTTAATCTCACCACCACTAAACTTTGGTTGCGTTGTTGTGTTTCATACGGACGCTTGTTGTGACACACATGATACCAGGATCAACACAACAACATGGAGTGCACATATTGTTTGTAGATGTCATTTGACTTGTTTGTTGTTTATATCTACAGATATTTTTAAATATACTTTTATACTGTTGTTATTGTTGTTATTTCTATAAAGATACTACTTTGGGTGTATTCAGACCTACTTCGTTCTTCTTCCCAGAAAGTCTGGACGTTATTTTAGGTATGAATACAAAGATGCAAACTCTGATTCCAATCCAACAAACGGACTGAGACTGCAGACTGAAACTGAAACAGATTCTGGGCTGGTTCACTTCTAGTGTGAATATAAACAGCCTCGGTATGAAACAAACCAAGGAACCATGCACCAATTTGTGCTTGACAAGCTACCATAGCTGTTGGAAGTAGCCGAGCTGCACAGGTAGTCAGGGCTAACAGCAGCAGCCATGAGCCGTGGACAGACGTGGAGCAATGAGGAGATTGAATGTCACATTGACATTTGGTCAGTTGCCCATATTACGAAACTGGCTCCGAATGAGCTGTTCTTGACAGTTAACATTATTTTCATAAATTTGTGTCTGTATGGAATACATAGTCTGAAAACAATAACTGCACGTAGGACCTCAATGTTTGTTTTCATCAACACTCGCCATCTCTGATTCACCCCGCCCCCGACTTTTCTGTCCAATGCCAGCACAGTTCACCACATGCGTGCTTCTGATTACAAATTTCGGTCCACTAGCAAAAAGTGCAACGAGAATGCGATCCGACCCAAACGAAAAAAATAGTCTGTATTCGATCCGAATCGAATAAGCGGACCAAAGGACTTTCCAGGTGTGAATAAACCCTTACAGATCCTTTTACTTTCAAACTTTTTGCAGTTGTTTCAGCTGGTTCTGGAATAAAGCGCAAGTTGTCATTTTCAGACATGTCTGTTTCACATTTTTACATCTTTTTTTACCTTTTCAAATAATCATTTAATTGAAACAAAGAAAATGATCAATAGATTAATCAATTACATGCAAATAATCGATAGATGCAGCTCTAATCCTAACTCTACAAACCAGTCAAGTTTTTAGTCTACACAGAAATGTCTACTTGGCTGCACTCACTGCAGTTGAACTGAACCAATGTGATTATTTCAGCCTCAAGATAAGCTGTGCTTCTCAGAAATGATTGTATAGCTGTAACTGCAAGCTAAATAGTAGGGGAAAGCTGCTCAACTTCACAGAACCAGATTTGGGAGCTTCTCTTGACTATAAAGTGGAGCTACTGCAGCATATACCATTACTGAATGGAAAATAAAGCCTGTGTGTATTTTAAGAGCAAAAGAAATGGGGCCTCCATGTTAAGACGTGCAAAGTGTAGACAGTTCAAGCTGTCAAAACAGCCTCCAAGAGCATGTTCAGGAGGGTACAAGTGCTTTTCCATTTTACCACAATTAGCAAACATAACGCTGACCAATTTCTGTTTCAAATACATTTAATTCAGCACCTTATCTTACTAACATTTTCCATTTCAAAGAATCCAAGTACAAGGAGTCGTAATAGTCTTTGATGAAGACATATTTCTGGCTACTGCACCATATCTTAATGCAAGGTTACACAAAGAAGTAGATTTAGACTTCATTAGATTTACTTCAGTAAGTAACAGTCAATCATCAATATGCCTGAAAAGACATGTAAAAGGCAAAGAATAAGAGGCAAAAGAAACAATGACCTCTCTAAGGAGGAGATAAGACTTCCATGACTTCTCTAAAACCATAAACTGCTGAGATTATGACTTAAACCATCATCTGTCCATCTGGCTCTAAACATGAAAAGGTAATAATTAAATGGTTTCCTAAAATAAAACCACTATGTTGTGGTGACTAAGAGGGAGTGTTAGTAAGACAGATCAAGACTGATGAAAAAGGCAAAACATTTGGAAGCCACTTATACCTTGTTACCATAGCATGTTTTTTCAGATCAGAAGGTGGAGTCACAGTCAGATTTTTAAGACAAATGATAACTGCGTTTTGTTTTCAGAGTTCACAGAGAAGTCGTGCAGTGGTGTGATGACAATCTCCTAGACCTGAACGTGGCAAAGAATAAAGAGCTGATTATGAAGTCTGAGCCTGAAGCATTATTCATGGTGAGGATGTCCAAACTGTAGACAGATAACATTTTTAGATATGGTACAAATATCATGCTACTATGTTTGATTCTCATTGGACAGAAATACTGAGTCATTGCTCAAAAGTCAACAAAGAATCCACCTGCTGCAGAGGCTTTACTCTTTTAGTGTTTCTAAACCTATTTTATGTAGTTTTTATCATTCTTTGATTGAAAGTCTTTTAACCTTTTTGTTTCTTTGCTTTTATAATGGGCAGTCTGTAAAAGAAACGAATAGTCTCAGCAGCATCATGCATGAATTATCAAAAAAAGTAGATTTTTTGATTTTTTTTTTTTTTTTTGATTGATTTTATTACTCAAAATTAGGCTAAACTTCACATGCATTCTGAATTATTTTTTTAAATATGGTTTTATTAAGAAGATATTCAAGTGTCCACATATAGGGACACCATGCACCAAAGGAGTAAAGATGTTAAAAATCACTAAATCGCCTCAGACAAAAAAATGCAACATTATGAGAGTTAAATGTTTTATAGGATGCACAAACACATGCAAGAGAGAAAAAAATGATTTTACATGTTTAGACAGGGAAAATCCCCATGGTGGTATGAATACTTGATGCATCAAAAAAGTCAAAATAGTATATTATGCTACCTGCTGGTGTTATTTGAATTGTTGAAAGATTATTGTTTTATATGCAAAGATATTAACATTTATCAGACATATAAATATACCTACACCTTATAAATGAGAAATTTAGTATACCTGGCTCAGCCTCTTTGAGTAAAAGTTTTTTACAGATATTCCTGAAGCATTCAGCACATGGCCATCACCAGAGGCCATCTTAAATTTATGAGATCACAAAGCAGTCAAAATTCTAAAACTAAGATGATACTTTTTTTCATTGTATTGCTTAGGGTCTATAGAGACCGCCCCTACTAGGTTTGGAGAATATTGCCTTTATATGGAAAGTGAGCTTAAACTATGTGTCCACAAATGTGGACGTCATGCATGAAAGGGTCAAGGTTGCTGCTGAAGAGTCCAGCTAAGAGACTTGAACTCATCGGTGGTCCAGAAAACCAGAATCAGAAGTCAACCGGACCATGTTCTCAAAGACAGATTTACTTTAATGCCTTCAAGATGATTCTATTATGTTTCTCAGAAGAGAATAAACAGGTATTCAAACTCATTTATTCCCTTTGCCGACTATCTATCTACCCAAACCATGGCTGGTTTAGAAACAGGATGAAAAGGTAACTGCATAAACCCAGCAGAGAAGACCTTGTGGTGCAATGGCAGTCTGTCTGATTCCAGATCATAAGGTTGTGTGTTCAAATCACCTGCAGCAACAAACGTGTAGCATTTAACAAAAATGCTGTGATGCAGCAGAATACCCACTTCTGATGGCAGCAGCTAATATTTTCATTTAGAAGGGAGAAAAACAAATCAACATTATGCCAACAATATCCGAGGAAACTCAGGTAAGGACTTGATGGTAGTGGTAACTTGGGATGGGCACATCTTTGACTGTTATGATTGAAGAGTCTAGATTGATAACATCAGTTTGTCATGTAATCAGATGGTTATTTAATCTGAAAAATGTTTGTGCTAGAAGATAATCTGCCAGACATCAATCCTAATCAATGTGCCAGAGGAATTTAGAGGGACAATTGGAAAAAGGCATTGATTTCACCCAGTAGTTTGTTTATTGTGGCTTTGGGATAATTCAGACAGAGTAGATTAGTTCAAAGCAGACAGGTGACTATTTACAAAAACACTGAAGCTGCCGTTTTTACACATCCATGAAAAGACAGTTCCACATAATCTCTGTGTGTTCATGTAAATCTACTTCTGTACTTGGAACAATCACACAGTCTGGGCATCCAGTACTATACAAACGGCAACATGGACCCAAAAGGTTAAAGGTGAAGGGTTGGATACACAAATCAAAATTTTAACAACTGTATTTAGCCTATAATTTTTTACCTATATTACTAAATGACCTTAATGCATGTGTTGCATGTTACTGAGTGGTTACTATAGGTCAACCTACAATGGAATTTTAAAGACTAATATAATAATGATAGGCTGTGGAAAAAATCGAACACTAAAAACACATTATGCATGTATTGAATTAACTGTCACATAATAAAAATCATATAACTGTTGAACTGAACAAAGAAATATCCAAACAAAATGGATTCACTGAACATAAAACCCAAACTAATTGATTAATAAATATTTAATTGAATAATAAACTAACAATTATTTTTCCTTGAACTCAGTGTTTCCAGTTTTGAAACTTGATATTATCTATTGACTACTACTGGAACAATGTCTGATACCAGTGAAAGTTTATAAAATGTCCTGTCAGACAGTAGTTATTTTTGAACGTGTTAAACTGATTTACTAATTCCCAACATCTGCCACCTGGATGAATTTCATTTAATGTGTTGAAATGTATTGAGTGAATGAAAAAGCAGAAATCTGGTGCAGATCTACATAAGTGGGAATCTGAAGCAAACAAATATGAAGAAAATCATTATTGATGAAAAATGGGTTCAAATGTGTGGATATACCTATATATTTCAGTGGCTGTCACTGAAAATCCAGGAATATTTGTCATTTTTGTTGAGGATTCAGACCCCGCAAAGTGTGAATAGTATTATACAAACAAGGTCTAATTCATGCAAGCTCAAGCAGTGCATGACTGTTATACTCTGCTCCTAACGGCTCAGGCTAATGATCAGCTGGATTATCTGACCCACTGACCGACCATAACCAAACACAGTGTCTGCCATCTTGAGCCTGAAAGTGGGACAGAAAAACACAAGCTGGCAGCTATCAAGAAGTCTGTTTGATTTGTCAGAATGGTCAAACTGAACCACGGCTGAATGGAGCATATTATCTCTAAAAAATAATAATAAAAATACAGAGGAAACACGTGTTGAACACACCCACAAGTGTCAAGGCTTCTTAAATCTGTACATGATTTATCCAACCTAGGAATTTCTTTGATTTCCCCCAAGGATATGAGGTGAATTGGAAGGACAGAAAAGTGAAATGTCTGTATGAGACGGAAACAGAGGATATATGTTGTCAGATATCAGTCATGAAACGGATTAACATTGCAATAGCATAGTCAGGCTTTGGCAGTTTGCATTATGTCATGTGGCCTGCCTCCATCACTGTGTTTAGCTGCCACTGCCAGAAATGCTCCTGGCTTTGTATGAAACTCTCAGGCTCTGCACTTTCAGTCCAACATCCAGGAGGGTGGCTGATATTCTCTCTTTCTCTGCAGTCACAAGTCCTTGCATGCACTTGTCCTCATATCATGTGCATACCATACAGTATCTACTGTTTGTGCACCTGAGGTGCATGGGACTCAGTGGAGAAGTTCTGAAGTTTTTAGAGCTTGACCCTAAAGAGAGACTTTGTTTGGAAAAGATAAGGGGCTTATGGTAGAGCCATTGTCCTTGGTGCAAACCATGTGCAAAGGGACATTTGCCAAACAGCCTTTTACTCAGGAGCTGTAGTTCGGTGGACAGTAGTTTTTCAAACTGTGAACTTAATCATTTACCAAACAAGTTGCTCATTTATATGCCCAAAGCAATCCCAATGGAGAGTACAAAATTTTTAGCGGACAGATTGTTAATGACATCTTTGTTATGCATAAAATGTTCTTGTGAAAGAACAGATAATGTGTTTTATTGCTGCAATAAATATAAATAAGAGCCTTTTTTTTTTTCAGTTCATAGTGTAACTAGTCGACTAGTCATTACAGTAGTTGATGACTAGGTGGCTATTGAAATAGTCATTGGTTGCTGCCCTTGTATTAACCCCACATAGGACAAACACACAGACAGGATATACTGTATGTAATCAGCATTAACCCACCCCTCTCCACCCGATCAAAACTATCTTACAGTTTGGCCTAAACCTAATCATAGATGTCGCTGCATGAACTGCTTTTATTCTGCCAATTATTCCATTTTATTGTTGAATTTTAAGGTCCACATAAATGCAGCTAGTCAGCCACATAGGTTACACTTCAGTCTTCACAGACAACAGTTCTCCTTGATATTCACTCATAAACTACACAAAAACACACACATGTAGTAACACCTACATTAATGGTCCTACCCACTTGGACGCTGTTTGTTTTTATTGCAGACTCATTTTCTATTTGGAGTCAGTGACAATCTGAAGTCTCAAACACACAAACATTAACAGTTATCTTGACGAATGGACCTCTGCCAGGCCTGTACTCCAGCCAGCTTCACTTCTTGCTTGTTTTGGGGTTTGTGCCAGGTCAGGTGACTCACTTTACCAGTTGAGAACATTCCAATATTCATCAGTCTCTTCACCGAATACCTAAACTTTAATACGCTACTTTCTATGAGCTCTAAACCTTGACTAGATGACTACCTGTCATCCACATTTTAGTACACCTGTGTTTTAACTATATACTACTGCATCTAAAGGCTGCACCAGCTGCAATGTGGAATTAGACCCCAAACAGCAACAAACACCACCTGCCTTTTTCTCTTATTGCTGTAGAATTGTGACAATCCCCATAACACCAGAGTTGTTCACTTGCATGTATTTTAACCCATAAAGACCCAGAACTATTTTTCTGGGGGTGTCCAAATAAATTTCTCTCAATTACCAAGTGATTTATTACCGTTTATTATAACATTATCTGCCGCATTTTGCATTTTATTCCATGAAAAATTTGGTATTCTCCTATATTTAATTTACTGACCATGTAGGTGTTAATAAAAGCTCAGGAAATGCAAAGGTTATAATATCAAAACAGAGAAAACAACACTTTTTTAAGAAAAAAAAATCATTAATTCTATATAAAAACAATTGTCTCCATACACTGTCATTTATCAAATTACATGGGTATTACTGGTGATTTAATGTTGCAGAAGATGATGGCATTTACATGTTCACTATGGAGCCTATGGAGGCATCTGAAACATCAGCTGTTGCTGAAAAGCTGACAAAGTGTATCTTACATGAATTATTCAAATGTATTGACACAATTAGTGGTTCAACAGTTATTAGACATTTTTGATCAACAGATGCTTTTGGGTCGGTAAAGGTTAAAATAAGCTGAAAAAAAACAGGGGTTAACCATCATTCTTCATCTATGCAGGCTGGGGATCTGAACATCTTTTCTGGATGCTTGGGCAAACTGCAACTCGTGCCTTTTGCCACAGCAGGTACGTGATGTTTCACTCATAGTCTGGCAGGCAACGATTCCCCTGGAAGGAGTATGAAAGTGCAGACACAGATGGCTGGAAGACGACACCGCGTCGACCAGGATGGGAAAAGAAGAGGGAGTAATAATGATACAAGGAGGGAGGAAAAACAATAGTCACAGAATAGAGAAAAAAGCTTGAGGAAAGTACAACAGGAGGACAAAAGGTTATTGAGTCCACACTTCTCTTGTTCGTCGTCCGTTCTGATCCCCGCTGTGGTAGTAAATGAATTCTAAAACATCAGTGCCGCTTGACCACAGCTGACCCGCAGGCCTACTTGTACTCTGTTACCGTCAATCACACTTCATCCCGTCATCCTTCAGGGCCTTTAACGCTCACCCTTCTCCAATCAACCCACATGATAACCCTCCCCAGCAATCCCCCATTACTGTAACATTCCTATCCTCATGCAGCAGCTCCTCTCCATTACATAACCACTGAGCCTCTGAGTGTGGTGAGCTAATGAGCTCTGACAACTCCTCCAGCGGCACTTCCCACTTTCTCTTTACACTGTTTCTGTACCACTGCACTGGCTGATGTTAGGTCCTTACCTGAGAATACAAGAGTATTAAAGGTTCTAGTCGTACTTTCAGTCGGGGCCCATGATTAGCAGAACAGATGAGTAGGACTGGAAGCATTTTTAACCATTAAATGTGATATGATACTGGATTGTTTCCTATTTGCAGCCTTTTCTTACAGTGACTACAGAAATATCAGCACTTGCCAAGACAGAGGCTGAACCCTTGCAATCAAGCTGACAGTTGCCTTTACAAGTGTCCTCTTCAATACACAGCCAGCTGTAATAATGTGTCTTCATATGTGGTTTTATAGCAGATTACTGTATCGGGTGCCCATTCCCATCAGCTAAAATAACCATCTGGCTCTTTCAAGTACAATGGAAACCGAGCAGTGGATTGACTTCACTGATGGAGTCAGGGTGGGAATAATGCTTTAAGAGGACATAAAGAGTGATTTATTCAACTTGAACAAGTGTTCAAAGAAACATCTTGAAAAAATGTGTCTCTCAGAAAAGTAGAGAAACCACTCTGAGTTAGTGCAAAGAGGATAGGAATCATGACAATAACAGACATGTTAAAGCCAGTGGTGGCTGGTGAAAATATTTTTTGATATGTAAGTCATCTTTTTGGATGCACTATAACTACATATCCCCCTAGGATACACCAAAGCACATGTACCACTATTTTTAAAATATTAATTTATATGAAAATAAAAATACACAATAACATAATTTATTGACTTATATCTAAATTACACCAATTTGTCCTTAAAAGATGCAAATGTTTCCATGACTCTGTTGAAGTCAGGAGGGCCCCTGACAAGTGTCTTTTCCACTGATAGCGTGGATAATGCATTTAGACCAGGGGTGAAGGTAGTGCGAGTAGACCACATGACATTAAAAAAATAGAAGTTAACCTATGGGCTAACTGACACTGATGGTGCCGCTCTTGCCTGGATTCGAATCTCAGTCGCCCATACTGTAGTCATCACTGTTACCCACTGAGCAATGCAGCCACTAGTGTACATGCCAGTAGTATTACCTACTGACCTTTCTGCTGATATATATTAATATATAGTGGACGTGCATCATTTTGTCGTGATCATTTTAAAAGTTGCTCACAAGCCAAAAAAGTGTGTTCACCCCTGGTTTAGATGGTCTTGGGTGACATTGCATTCTTGATTCTTTACAGGATGTGACGTTTTACTCCTGTAGGTGGTGCTTGGGTGGGTGCAAATTTTTCTACAAGGAGGCTCTCCTATCTCCTGTTATTGGAGGGGATCTACTGCACACATGCCAATTATAATGAGAGATTATATGGTAAAGGCAGAACCTTCAGCACAGGTTTTGAATTGGCAAAAACATAAAGACATGTCTGAAAATGACAAATAAGTTGTCCCTTATTCCAGAACTAGATGAAACAAGCACAAAATATATAAAAGTAAATATATATATATATATATATATATATATATATATATATATATAGAGATAGATATAGATAGAGAGAGAGAGAGAGAGAGAGAGAGAGAGAGAGAGAGAGAGAGAGAGAGAGAGATCAACAATAACCACAGTATAAAATTATTTATAGGAATATCTATATATAAACAAGAAAAGCACTCGGAGAGCACAGACCTCCGCCAAGACAGATCTGCCCCAAACAAACAAACACGCAAACACACACGCACGCATGCAAACACACAAAGCAAAGCGATCACAATACCTCCTGGCAGAGGTAATAACAACAACAAACAAGTCAAATGACATCTACAAACAATATGTGACTGCAGTTTTCAGCACATTTGGATCCAACTTACTAACAACAACATGGAACTAACATACTCAAGAGGCAAAAAAAGCCAAATATTTTTAATGTTTGTGTGAATGCTTAAAAGTTTAAAGGGCTAAATGATGGTCCCAATAAAGAAAAGTAAACATACAGACATTTTCTGCCTTTTTGTCCTCATCTCTTCTATCTATGCTGCATGATGTTGAACCAATGTTTAGGGGCAGCAAAATTAAGGAAACAAAGCTTCAATTCAGGAAAATTGTAACTGAATATATTTTTCATCAATTCGAGTCAATTAATCAATTATATAAGACCTCACTTGAATGCGATCCTCCTTGTTTAGGTGTTTGCCATGTTGCTGAAACACAACCTAAACTGCCCCAACTTAATCATGGCTCAAATGTAACCCTAACCCTAGCTTAAGGTTACATGGATTTCATGAAAAGAGTGGATGTTAAAAGGTTAAACCGACGTAGTTAACAAGGGTTTTGTGAGGATTTTCCCTTTCACATGACCTCGAGCACATGTATTTTGGACCTCCACTTCTGTTACAGCCCAACCCTAACTGTAAAATTAGTTAATGTTAACGGATTAATATAAATATGACAAGACAGAAGCGCATAGTACCTCTCAATCTTCACCATACCCAATAATAAGACAGATTTCATCTTTTCCAATGGCTCCAGGTAAAATCATCTAATAAAACTTTTACTTTATTGTAATAGGTGGATTCTTTACAGACCCTAAAATAATACCAATAAAGGGAAGAGCCAAGAGCCACTTATCTACTTATTTCTGAGCTACTATTTCCCCTCAAAGTTAGTCATTCCAGGTAACAATAATAATAATAACTGTGATATTATTGGTGCCAAGTTGAGCCTTAATGTTCGAACAGCCTTCAGATATCCACAGGATAGGACACACACTCATCTTATACTGCAGGAATGCTTCATATCATAAAAAAGAAGCAGTAAAATGGCACCATGAGAGTATTGTTTGTTCCCTTGTCCCAGAGGATATTCTTCATTTGTATATTTTAGCAACTTAAGTATGTTGTGACATGCCTCCAAACCTAACTTTTTTTGGAATGTTGGGAGGAAAAAGGGCAATTATGTGCTTTAAGGCTCCAACCTACATTTAGGTTAAGCAGCTGTGGGAAAATAGGAGACAAATGGGATTGAGAGATGCAGCTCTTCAAAGCATAAAAGCCACAAATTATGGATCCGGTGTCTGACTGTTTGAGTGTTCTATTCTTTAAGGCCTGTGACAGTGTACCAGATGTGACTGAAACCAAACTGTAGGAGGCTGAGGGAAGATCTGAAGCTTGTAGTCACGTCCACGTGGTGCTTTGTATGCTGGAAGGAAAGGCCACTCCACTAAATAACATCTTCATATTTCTCCTTCCATGACTAAGATCTAAGTATGCACTTATTACATGACTGGCCAAGCAATACAAACAACTTACGGGCAGAAAAAGCTGGATGTGAAGCCTGAGAAGCCAATTACATTCATCGTTCATGACTGTGCATACTTTAGACCAGAATGACTCCAAAGTTAATGGTGCTTGAGTGGCTGATTGATGCGTATTTCCTGAACCCACTGAGACTGTGTTGAAGCCCTCAAGAGTCCCCAGAGGAGATCAGGTATAGCTGCACAGCCTCTCACACTGTCTGATGTCGCTCTTACAGCCTATTCACAACCTCCAATAGTAAATGGAGGTGAAGTCACAGGTCACTGCAACCCTCTCTTCCACAAATTACACTGACATTTGACTAAACTGCAACTCCAATGACATTTGGGTGTAAACATAGGGAAGAAGATATTACCGCAATCAAAGTATCACAGACAGTGGTGGAATGTAACTAAGTACTGGACTTAGGTACAGCTTTGCACTTTACTCTACTATTTTATGTCACACTGCTTTCTACTGGTACTCCACTACATCTCAGAGGCAACCTCACAGCATTTTTCTCACAATTTTAGGTCCTCACTGTTTTTAGTGTTTGTGACAAAGTGTTTTGTCATGAGTTGAGAAATGTAGTCTCCTTCTTAAGAGAGATGAACTATTAGAAAAACATTCTTTTCTCTTAGACTAACAGGGAAATCTATTAACAAAAAACTAAAAACAAGCCTTCTTAGACATATGTTGGTCTCATGATGATGCACTAGTGTAGATTAAAGTAAATAATAGTTTATAGAATAATTCAAGTTCAACCTTAAACATTTTCAGCAGTAAAAGTCAATAAACACATTAATCCAGAAGCCATATTAATACAAAATGTCTCACAATGACCATTTTACTGTACAATAACTACTACTTTAATTTGATTTTGTTGATAATACACACTTTTACAGAATGTTTAGAAAGTTTACACGCTATCATACTTAAGCAAAGAATCTTCTCCAGCTACTGTCATAGTTATACATGTAACAAATATCTTTGCAACTCTAGATGAGTCATGTATAATAAAGCACATTAGAGCGAGGCAGATGGTAGATGGAGACAATTTCAGCTGTAAATACACTGATGGAAGTTCAACAAAAAACAGAACTGAACTTCTTTGAAAAATTTGTGGTTTGGCCAGAAATCATAGTCATTATTACCATTAAAGTAAGTGTTTGCACCATTATGAGACTAAAGGTGGTTCACATTGGCATCCTTTGGAGAGACACATTTCAGCTAAAGCTGCAAAACAAGTATTTTCATTGTTGATTAATCTGCTGATTATTTTCTTGATAAATGGATCTTTTCTTTAATCAAATGTCAGAAAATGGTGGAAAATACCAATAGGTATTTCTCAAAAGCCAAGATATCTGTCCGAAATGCCTTGACTGGTCCAAAACCACAAAAATGTTCAGTTTATCCATCATACAGAAGTAAAGAAACCAGAATATATTCACATTTAAGAAGCTGCAATAGGAGAATTTTGATTGTTTTTCTTGAAAACTTCTAAAAACCAATCATTATTAAAACAGTCGACTATTTTAATTTAATATTTTAACTAATGTTACCTGTCGGAGCATGCATCCCACATTCCACATATGACACTGATGTACCGACACTTACATCAGCGAATCACTTTTTTTGATACTTCTGTTGATTTTGCACCGTCATCTAAGAATGCATTAGACACCAACTTCATTTTCCTTTGTTTGTGTTCCTCATGCCCAAGCTGCCTCACCCCAGCTGATATCTCAAATGACTTATATGAGATTTTCCTGCCCTTTGTGACTAAACAGCATCAATTATGATACAACGATCGCATCTATCTGCAGGTCAAAGGTCTTGCCTGGCCTGTGATAGAGTAGTAAGTGTTGACCCAGTGCCAAGTGTTCTCCAGAGGGAAAGCCTACACTTCTACATTTACAGTACCACGGAGCGGATCAATGAACCAGTCGCCTCTATTCTGCTGAACCAAGGAAAACCATTGAGTATCTGTAAACAGAGGAGTGGATGTGTGGAAGCGTGCGTGGGTTCACCACAAGAGTGAACGTTGATGATGAATTACAAAATCACTGTTGGTGACGTTTACTGCTCCTCTGAAACAGCGAATATGCATTATTGCCTGAGAGTCAAATGCTTCTCATGTGTTACTGTGGTGCTCAGCATACTGGTTTCCATTAAAATGAAGGTAATTAAAATGAAGCAATGCATCAGGCAGTAGGGTTTTTTTTTTTCATTCAATCAGACCCACATCTGACATCACTGTAACCTCACTCTGAAACCAATTTAACAGCCCCTCTTTCTACTACAGAAGGATTTACAAAGGATTTCTGAGTCTACACCTGAGAAAAGAGACCAATTTGGCAAAACTAGCGCTGGTTTATCATCCAGCCCTTGAGGAGAAGCTCCAGCATTACCGTGACCACACCACCCACCAGCAAAGAGGAGAAAGTGCTGTCACTAACCATGGCAACCGTAACAAACTTCATTCATTCATTAGTCATTTAATGGGCTTTAAAGCACAGCCACTAGAAACCCACAAAGGGAAAAGCAATCAGTGTCCTAGTCAGGCCTCAGTCAAGTTTGGCACCGGAGAGTTTCACACAGTCAGGACTTCCATCACTTCACAGATGAAACTTGGATGACCTTGAGAAAACTTTTTCTTTTTCAGGTAATTAAGGGGGCAATGAGTGTGTTTTTTTCATTAGTGTATGGGGAATTCATTTAGGTAACTTTTTATAACTTTTACGATGAAACTCTTTGGCTTGGACAGTTACATGAGAAAAGGTGAATTCACACAGAAATGATAAGTGTGCAGTAAATTTACAGCTGGCCAGCAAAATAATTTAATATTACAATGAGATGCAGTTAATATGCATGTGAAATACACACACTAGGATTGTCTTTTTCTTTTATTGGTCATGTTCTTTCACCTATTTGTCTATTTTACTCAATCGCACTGTTGTTGTTGTTGTTGTTTTTGTTGTTGTTATGACTGCTGTTTTTACGATTTTCTTATCTTATTATTGAATCACACTATGTTGATGCTTTGTCAGTATTGTTCCTTATGACAATAAAACACTATTTAAACCAACTGAATTCATTACACTGGGTTACAAAAAAATGTTTTTTGCAAGTTGTCTAGGTTTTTTCAACTGAATTAGGACCATTTTGCACCACTAAATCCAAAAATGACATCTGTTTTTCTCAATCAGGTCAGGGTTTTTTTGCTAATTTGATTTTGAAAAATTTGATCTTCTCACAATCTGCGCCCAAACTTTATCTTGGTCACCAAGTTTAATACCAGAACAAGATTGGTAAGCACACTTTATGAAACTTGTGACTTGATTCCTGTTAGGTACAATGGTGTATTCACAGCAGATGTAGCAGAATACGTCAGGCTTATTTTTGCAAGATCTTCTAGTCGAAGAGATTTCATTCACCTGTAATATTAAAAAAACATTAATCATAAATTGTCAAAAGTAAAATCTTCAGAACTCGTTTATTGCAAGAAATATGAAAGAATTTTATATCATATGATGTGAAAATGCCCATAAATGTAAGCAAAAATGTTAAAAAGCCAATATGTAGCATAGTTCACAAAGTTGACCTGATTGAGCAAAATTAATGTGACTTTTGGATTCAGCACACCAAAATTATCCTAAATCAGCTCAAAAAACTTAAACAATAAAATTGTTGTTGACCAGTGTTACTGATGCCATAATACAGTATTTGGAGACTAGTTTTGGCGCACACAAACACACACAATCACGCAAAGCAAGTAACTTGGTCCAGTTTCCAACATCTTGCTTCACACTCCCTGGATGTTCTCAGAATGTAGTCGATGTTCTTCATCTTCTACATGCCCAGATGCCTCCCAACTTTCTAAAACTACCTGTGGGAGACACTGGCGCGATCGCTTCATAACCACCACCAACACTCATGTGCCAGTTTTAAGGTACATTTTTCAAACTTTCCCTTCACCCATGGCCCCTGGGAACCTCTGTGGGCTCCAGTTTCTTGGTGGCAGCCGCCGGTTCTCCTCTACCCACTCTCTCCCTGTTGCTCAAACCGAGAAAAAGCGCCATGTTGAGGCTCCGGCGGCGCAGATGCGTCCGGCTCGAACCAAAACGCGACAAAAAGGGCCAGAGGAGGACTTACCTTGGCGATCGCCTTTCTATACCTCATCGCGGCTTGTTCGATGAGACTGTGGACTTTAATATCCCCGTTTCCACAAGGGACGACCACCCGGGTCCTCCCGAAACACACCGTCACTTTCATTTCTCCACCGCTGCGTTAATTCCAATGAGGAAAAAGCCGCATCGAAACGGCAATAAACATCCCCGCTGCGCCAAGAACCAAAAAAAAAAACTAAGATCCTCAGCTGTAGAGAAGTGATCGACGGGAAGTTGTCTTTGTGTCCTGAGTCCTCGGCGGAGAGTAGAAGCCCAGCATTGGGATCCAGCGGCGGGGCTGGGTGGCGTCCTCCCTGTGCCGTGTTGACTCACTTCTACAGAAAGTTCCAACAGAAACACTCTGCACCGAGAGCGCACAACTGGACTGACACTGCGAGTGCGCCCACATGTCAGAGCAGGCACTAAGAATGCTGCCAACATTAGCCAATGCAGAGCTGACGGAAAATCTGTCAAAAGTTTGTGCACATTTTTGCTCGCATGTCACCAACACAATGCGTAAAACTGCACCGTGCCAGAATATGCACATGATCTGTGGCTGAAAAGATATGTTTAGTAGATAGATTCCATTCTCATAAACGAGTGACTATCTCATAAAGACTATCCCATGAGATGAGATAATATGAACAGTTATAAGTTTTACATTTGGCTTCGTATTTGTTTTGTATTTTGTGACGTATTTATTTACTTGCTTTGGACTGGTAAAATGTTTTTGCATCATTGTATCAGGTTTATATTTACCTACAGGGTGGGGAAGCAAAATTTACAATATTTTGAGGCAGGGATTGAAAGACAGTGTATGACCAATTAGTTTATTGAAAGTCGTGAGAATTTATTTGCCACAAGAAAATTTGCATAATAGAAAATGTTTTTATTCTATGTGTCCTCCTTCTTTCTCAGTAACTGCCTTCACACGCTTCCTGAAACTTGCGCAAGTGTTCCTCAAATATTGGGGTGACAATATCTCCCGTTCGTCTTTAATAGTATCTTCCAGACTTTCTCGTAATAGTTTTGCTCATAGTCATTCTCTTCTTTCCATTATAAACAGTCTTTATGGACACTCCAACTATTTTTGAAATCTCCTTTGGTGTGACGAGTGCATTCAGCAAATCACACACTCTTTGACGTTTGCTTTCCTGATTACTCATATGGGCAAAAGTTTCTGAAAAGGTATGGATAATAGTGTTAGGTATGATTATGACATCAATATATGTTTGGTTTCAAAGCAATTGACGTAGTGCCTGCTGAGAAAAAACAACTAAATGTTCATTGTAAATTTTGCTTCCCCACCCTGTATGTTTTGTACTTTCTGGATATGTAGTTTTACACTTGGTTTTGTATTCATTTGGTACTATCTTTGGATGTATTTAGTTGGTTTGTCTGACTTTATACTGTATGATTTTATAGCTAGTTGTGTATGGCTAACCATTAAGGTTATTATTATTTAGAAGGGGGCAGAAAATATAAGATTTTCTTCATCCTGCTCCTTTTCGAGTATGGGTGTGTACATGTTTGTTTACTTGATGATTATTGAATGTTACTGATGAAATGCACAACCATGAACGAAATACATACATACATACATACATACATACATACATACATACATAAACAAACAAACATTCACTGGCAACCAAAAGCATCTACTCTTCTAATATGTTTAATAACTTCTGATCCACTAATCCTATTAATACATGTAAATAAGTGGTGTAAAATGCAGTTTGTCATCTTTTCATGGTCATCAGATATGACCCATTTGGAAGGTTCAGAGGCTCCGTAGTGAACGTCGAAACATTGTCATCTTCTACAACATTGATCCACCAGTAAAATCCATGGAGTTGGATCAATGACAGTGGATTGAGACACTTGGTTTATGTTCAGTTAATGATGTATTTTAGTGGAAAAAGTCCAATTTTCTTCAGTTTTCGGTGTTTTTTATATTATAACCTTCAACTTTCATTTGAGCTTCAATGAACATCTACATGATCACTAAATTAAATGCAGGAAAATACCTGATTTTCACTTAAAAATGCAAAACACAGAGCATAAAATTAGAATAAATGGTGAAAAGTCACTTAAGAAAAGTTAAATGTTGAGAAAAAACTATTTTGGAATTGCCACAAAAGTAGTACTGGGTCTTTATAGGCTATATATCAACCAACAATAAATACATATAAAAGATGCAACTTTGCAGTGATTAACATGTTCTCAATGTTAATAAATGGATCATTGAGTGGACAAACCAAAAATGGCTCAAGTCTGATTCTTTTTTTCACTCTGTTCACATGGAATCTGATCTTTCACTTCCACATGTGGGCCTGAATTAAACACAGATCTGATCTTTTTCAATGTAACTTCAGTCTGAACAATCAGATTAAATTAAACCCACTTTTAAATCACTTTTCATTAAGATTTGTCACAACTCTGCGAAACAGAGTTGCTCACATGCCATTAAGTAGGTCAAATGCAACATATGCATGAATGTAGCAGTAAAATGAATCCAAAGTATCATGTATAACACTAAAACACTGACAGGAACCTTTTTACTGCACAATAAATAATGACAATACTTGCATATTTTAGCTTAAAGGTAAGGTTTTAATGCAACCTTTTACTTGTAGGGAAATATTGTCCCCATGTGTATTATCACTCTTACTGAACGGAATGATCTTAATAGTTCCTACTCCAATATTTTTGTGGTTGTAGCTAAGTTCATTTCACACTGGAATCTAATATTGGCCACACTTAAAAAAAAAAAAAAATGTGAACAGCCAAACATTAAAAAAAAATGCAGTCTGAGCAGTAAATCAGAAGACAGTGTGAAGCCTCTGAGTTGTAGGTTTTAGAAAGTCTGGGAATACCTGATCACACTGGCTCTGTTACAACTATTGGACTGCATTAGGAACGTTTAATTTATGGACGAATCGAATGACTGTCTTGATGATTCAGCACTTGGATGAGAGAGCAGATGTTTTATCTTGGAGTGGATGCATGAGACATACTGAATGTGTTGAACTTCCCAGCAGAATAAGCCAAAGTAGTCGTCATATGCTGCTAGGAAGAAATCAAAGAGTGTCTATTAGAAAACCCCCAGTCCAACTTAACAGCACTCATTCAACAGTTCACAAAGCACACTGTGTATTAACGTCATGGATAAATTATTTAACCGAAGTTCAGGATGAGAAATGTGCCCAAGGCTGGAGTTACAGTATGTGACCCAATTTACTGATGAAAGCTTCAACCTTTCAGTGGAGTTTACTATACGTCCCTGCAGCCTCTATTCTTTATGAACCAATGTACTTTGAATGACTGAACATGAACACCAGTGCAACATGGGTAATCCCCTCAATAAAGCTCATGCAAGAGAAAAGGGCCTCGGAGATAAAGCATAAACAAACTGCTATGTTTTACCTTCAGTGTTTTTTCTTTCTCTGCTGTAATCTGAGCTGAGATGTCAAACGATCGGTTCTTTTTAGCGATCAGGCCAAATTCCTCCTCTAAAGGATGATGTTTGAAGCTGAACTGAAGCAAAGCCTTGAAGACATAATAGCACATGTTAATGTACAAGTATAGCTTTTCTTATTCAGTCAGTCTGCCAGAACATACAATGAGTCTTTGTGGCGCTCGTAGTATTGATTTCCTGACCTTGTGGCACAACAGTTGTGCATTTAAGTCCAGATCAGATGTTTGCATATTCAATTCACACCAAGGCCAAGCCGAATGAACACACACTGTACTGTATTTGAAACAGTGATGGAGGAAGTGTTCGGATTCAGGGAAAGTATTAATAGCAAACAGTGAAAATATACCACTACATGTTAGAATGTAAAGTATCAAAGGGAGAAGTCAAGGTTTTACAACTATATCTGATGTTTCTGGATTCATTTTACTGCTGTGCATGTTTAGGATTCAGCTCATTTTAACTACATGACATAGGATATTAAGTTACAGCATTGTACAACTGGGATATACAGTATATCAAATAAATATGATTATTTGAGGTTTGCTTTTGGAAAAATCATGAAAAAGGCTTAAAGTGAGTATAGATTATTCTTCTCGAGGCCTTTCTCACTCAATAAAGATTGAAAGTGCAACCTGTATGCCTCTTGCCCATAAAGTTCGAACAAAATATTTTAACCTTTTCTCATGAAACAATTGTGACAATGTGATTTATTCTTGGTAGATAAAGTGTAACTGGGACTCATGAAATCATTACACCAGGTCAAAGGGGATTAGTGATGTTTAAATAGGAATAAAATGAGGAATGTACCTGACAAAAACTGTTTCTGAAGTTATATAAGACACATAGTTATAGCAAGAAATTTATTTTTGGATCATGTTTTGTCTTCTGCCGATGAGGCCATAAATTAATTCATTAAAATCTTGAATCTTCCATAACACTGAAAAAAATTAAGATGAAATTTTCATATAGCCCAGCTCTAAAATTTTGTATCATAATAACCAAACTTTTCATGAGAAAAAAAGAATAGGTGTATATGTCATAGTACATTTTCCAGTGAATGCAAGAGTGTTTTAGAGTTTATTTGGTTAAAGGAGGTACATTTTTAGCTCAACCCATAAAAGTAACACTTCAACCTTCAGTTTAACTCAGAACCAGCACATTTGGAGATACATGGTCATCACTGGACAAGAAGACCGTGAACAAAAAGTGACAACAGACCATATTTACCTCTGAAGTGTAGTGGAGCTAAATGAAAATACTGATATAAAGTATAAGTAACCTCAAATGTGCACTTAGACAGACTCTACCACTGATGCAGAAGTTGGAAAACCCTTTCAAATCTGCATCTTCTGAACTGTCTCAGCTGGAATCATTAAATTTTGAGCAGCCCTGGATGATGTGAAGTTCACTTTGACAGCTGCAGCTGTAACACACACCTGCAGTATTTTCACGTCTAATACTCCCCTTAGAGGCCAACAGAGGAAAAACACTTCCCCAGTGCACTTTGAGTAGAGTTTCTTGACCTCATCATATGGCATGTTTCCCCTGCATTCCTCATGTAACCCAAATATGAGCTTTATGGGAGTACTTAATCCAAACCAACATCCTTTCATTTTCCTTACAGATCGTCACGTCACGACTCCTGTCAAGCTGTGGGGTCGTTCCAGAGAACAGCCTCCCCCTGGGAAACTGGCTTATTTATTTACCTCAAATAGGAGAGCGAGTCCTGGGTGTGGATTGCAGAGTGTCCACTGCACATCAGGAATGTAGGGAGGAGGAGGTAGAGAGAGACAGTGGCAGGGACACACAGACAGTACAATGAACCCCCCCAGCCTGAGGGGGCTGGGGCAAGTCTGAGAGTCCACATCAGAAGGGTGTCTGTTCTTATGACTTTCTGTTCTCAGATGGTGACTCTGGTTCTTCTGTGTCATTTAGAACACCTTTTACAGTTTCAATCCATTCCCTCCTCTTCAGTATGACTTATATGCATTATGAGCCTGTGTTTTGGGGTATTTATATCATTAAAGCATGAGTGGTACTTTCTTGAGTATTCCAGTTGTATGCATCTTTATACTTTACTCCATTCGTCTCAACAGATTTGCAACATCATGTTGAAAACCTGTTTAAACTGCATACAGCGAAAGTGACGTTATTATTGTATCTGTGTGACATCAACATACATATTTTTTAGTAAGTGTTTTGGTAATGTAAATTACATTCATTCTAGTGTGCAGTTTAAGAAATCTCTGCAACCATACCGTACCTGATCATTGGCAGTACTGGTTTCAATGAGAGTTTAAACACCTACCGCAGTAAAATGCAACATACACATGAATGCAGCAGCAACAGGAATCCAACAACACAATCAATCAATCAATCAATCAATCAATCAATCAATCAATCAATCAATCAATCAACCTTTATTTATAAAGCGCTTTTCATGCACAGATGCAACACAAAGTGCTTTACAGAATTAAAAACAATTACACAATAAAAACAGAATAACAGTTACAAAGAAAACCCCTCCCTCCCACCCTCCATACTAGACACGGACACACACACACACACACACGCCCACACACTTACACACGCACACACATGCACACGCACACAACATACATATTACATATTACAATATGTAATAATACAACACTAAAAGAGAGCATTTTACTGTGCAACTATTATACTTTCTTAAAGGATATGAACACTTCGTTCATGTTATTAATATAAGTAAAATAAGTGGTGTTATACGTGTGTGCACAAAACTTTAATTTTAGACTTCGCTGTAAGTCCACACTGGTCCTGTGGGAATACTAAAACAGCACTGAGGAGACATGGAAACTAAAACAACATCAGTGTTTCTGCATGACTGTGTAGTAGATGTCATCTGTCAGAGGTGTTTCTTGCATGGCAGACGTGCTCCAACAAGGTCCCAGGAGTATGGTGGGTCATTCCTGAAACTTCCGTCTGTCAGTGCGGCGTTACCTCACCACTGGAGAATCCGCCACTCACACACTCTCCATGAACCAGCCTCTGACTATTATTTATTTATGCACCAATGTGATTTACTATGTTTACCTGCACCACATTGGGCTCTAAAACACCTGTTTTTATACTTCTGTTGAAGGCATGTGGTACATGTCATTGTGTTTGTAACTGTGGATAACCTTTAGCTGTCAGCCAAGTCTGTGACATGCATTGACACAAGTGTGCACTTAACATCAAATACCCTCTGGCATCAACGGCTGGGATCATGATTTACTGTTTACAGTCCCATACTGTGTCTTGTGCAAGACGTTGCATGTTGCAGATCCAAGATGGCACATACTGTACGACATACTTTGGATGTCTTCTTCTTGTGCAGGGAGACAACATGCAAAAACTGAATAAACTTAACCTGTGGAGTCAAGCAGGTAAAAATATATGGCATGTGCTTTCTAGGAAGTGTAAGATCCAGCATCAAGGGAGCTTGTCCTGTATTTAACAATAAGAATTTGGATGTATTGGACTCTGCTGCAGATCAGGTGTGATCAAAATTTTGACAAATGTGCCTTGGGCTGTGTATTAGCATGTCCGACTCCAAATCAGAGGAACATCCAGGGAACATTCAGATCTGGTCATATATTCAACTTTACATGCAAAGACATTGATTTCCCTGTGTGAGAAGATATTATATGGCATAGCTACAGTAATTATTATGCTTCATTATCTATTTAGTACATGTTTTATAGCTATTAAACAAGTCAAAGCCTCATGTTTTATAGTGTTTGGAGATTGTTGTAGTTATTTTAAGCACTAAGACAAGTCCCCCCAAAAAAGACCGGTTTCCCACAGTCATGAAAAACCCAGAAAAGCCATGAAATTAAGTAAAATGTTCAAAAGTGTTTTTTTGGGGAAACTCCTCACCATTGAGTAAAAGTGAACATTTCAACGTTAAATTGGTTACCTTGTATAATTACAACACACGATGAACTACAAATAATCCCCAATGGTTAAAAGTCAAGGTAAGGCTCAAACTAAGTCTGTATATGTAAGCGTAGGACTCAAAATCTCTCATAAAACAGTATTAAAGTCAGACCTCATATTCAGAGTCATTCAGGGTCTTGGTGAAATGACTGACATCACATTAATTTTGAAGCAATAAAATATATTAATTCTAGGAGTGTATCACCATATCCTGATCTAAAAATCAAGAAATGCACATTTTCAAGCAGAAATTTAAAGATTTGCAAAGCATGCTTGTGAACCCCACAGATGAATTTTACATCTTTGTTCCTAAACTATCAGTGTTTACTTGGTTACTTTCCTCCCTTTTCCTGATTCCTCCTCAGAGCAGGCTCTTTGCTAGCATGATGAATTCTGGGTAAAAAAAACAAACAAACAAAAAAAAACACCCAGCATAATGTTTTCTTCTTAACTACAATATCTCTGCTTCTTTTTTCTTTTTGGTTTCTCACTGCGGTTTTCCACTGCACCATCAGTTTTCCATTGTATATTTTGTTAGTTTAGTCTTTAGTCTCTAAAATCCATTCACCTCATGTCTGGTCATAGTTAAATCTAAACCAATACAGATTGCCCTTTTTTGTCTTGTTACATCATGTATGTGTTGAATGTCTGTCACAGTTGCAAGGATGCAAAGTAAAAAAAAAGAAGTAATAATCCCCCTTGAATGCATTAAAAACAAAGTGAGAAGCCTTGAATATGCAAACCATAGAAATTGAAATAGAAAGAAAGAAAGAAAGAAAGAAAGAAAGAAAGAAAGAAAGAAAGAAAGAAAGAAAGAAAGAAAGAAAGAAAGAAAGAAAGAAAGAAAGAAAGAAAGAAAGAAAGAAAGGCTTTTTGTTGTTAGTATGTAACTAACATGTATGTAACTGTTAGTATGTAACATTTTTCATCATTTCTGGATCTACATTGTCTGTTATATTATCTAAACTGTTGTTCTGAATATTCAAAGTGAAAATAAAGGTCTCACAATTAGAGACTTGAATGATGTCTCCTTCTGTTCATACACTGAAATGTTGTGAGCTACAATACTGTAAAGTTCTAATGACCACACGTATGCATTTCTCAGCCTCTGTATTTTGATCCAGTCTGGATACATGCAAAGTATGTACAGCAGGAAAAACTAAAGTTTTAGGGGAAAAAAATATCTCTATAAACCAAAGTGGTTGTATTTACTGTGACCTCCCTTTGCACTTAACATATCTTTAACTCCTTTGTTCAGATAAGATGAGATTTATGGCATTCATTATCTGATCTAATATATCTGATGTTTTATGCCAGGGTTCATTCAACATGTTAGATGTTTCTAATTGTTTATGCTGCCTCTTGTCCTAGGGACAGGGCTCACACTAAATAGAGAATCCATTAGTAACACATTTAGTTCAGTTTTTCAGGCTGTGCGCATATTTCCTGCATTTTCTTGTTTTATCTAAATGAAAAATAAATATTTATGCTCATTTCAACAATGTAAAAACACTCAATATAAATGTGAACCTTTACATAGTACTGTATGTCATTATTATTACTATGGAGTACTGTTTCATCTGTATGTGCACTTGTTTATTAAAATTTGTCTTAATACACAGTAGGTTTAGAGTTTCTAAACTGATTTGACCTGTTTTAAGTTAACCATTGGGCCATTGTGTCACTAACACTGACACAAAATCATTGAAAAGTTTTAATTTACCTGCAAAAGTGTGTGGAAACCCTGAATTTAGCACCATCATAGTACCCAGTAATAATGCTTCACTTGTAATGAAAACATTTACTTATTCATTCATTTTCTGTAACCGTTTGATCCTCTGGAAAGTGGTGGGATGATGAAAACATAACTCTATCAGTCATCATGATTTTTACAGCTGCTGAACAGGCCAATATTAACTCTTATATCTGGAGATTATTTTAGTTGCAGAATAAAGACAAGCTGCTATCTGCCCCATCTACATTCTTTACTCTTAATGATTATTACTTAGAAACAGTTGAGCAACTGCTGATTTCCATTCTATGTAATCACCCCTAACTTCATCTGAATATACTGAAGTTCAGTCAGGCTAATACCTGCCAATACACTGAAGATACCGTCTTAAAGGAATAGTTTGTGTTGTGTTTTGAGTCACATTATTTACACCTGGTTTTTGATAATTACTTGCTGATACAACTTGTGATTTCCCCCTAACAGAAGTAGGTGTTGAAGTCTCCCTAATGGCACCTATTAGTGGTTGTTGATAATGAGTTTGTAATAAATCATGTGTAGCTCAGAGCCATGTAATCCTACAATCTCACCCAAATAAATAGGGGTAAGACTTTAAGCTGCAAAACCTCAAGGCAAATATCCGGATCCGTTCATAGATTTAAGTGTCCTGTTGTAACAAGCAGCCCTCTACTTTTCTACTTAAAATATCTGATCAGTATCAGTGACCATCAGTTGGATGTGACCTGTACCTTTAGTGTAAACTTTAGCTGTCCTACTTAAGAACTTTGTTTAATGATGTAAAGTACCATCTGCTGGTGGTCAGAGGTATTACATCTGATCCTTTTCCTTTTCACAGTCCCATTGGCTGAGATTAAGCCTGAAGCCTTTAATTGCAGCGTGTGAGGGGTTTGGCCTTAATTAGGGTGACCGTATTTTGATTTCCAAAAAAGAGAACACTCGGCTCCACCTCAAACTACTTGATCACACGCTATGTAAGCACTGTAGTATTCTATGCAAATATAACCTGGGAGCCTATAACCTGGGAGAAAATATTTCAGTGAAACAGGTTGCTTGGGATCATTTTATTATTCTAGTTGTAGAAGTGTCATAAAGGCTGCTGTGTGTGTGTACTTGTGTCCTTTTTTTCAGGACTACTACTTTCAAGGTCTGGCAAGATCAGGTTTTGCTTTACTGTGTGTTTTAGGTGGAATAATAGGAAAAAAAAAAAAAAACTGTATTAATTTTTATAGGTTTTTGCTGAATAAGGCAACTTATCATATGCATTATGGATGGGATCTACAAAGGCACAAAACATTAAGTAACAGCCAGAATATAGTTAAAATTACACTGTATTTTCTTTAGACATTTCAGGCTGTTCATATTTGTTCAGGTTATTCACATTTAATTGTTAAAGGATAGTTTGTTAATGTAAATATTTTCATATTTTAATGTTTGTTTGTTTTTTTGCACCATTAACAGGCATAATATTTTTTTTCACATTAAACCAAGAAGTAAATTTGGAGGTTATTATGCGATTATTTTACTTGAGATCAAAAGTGGTCTGTATGTGGCCCCTACACTAAAACAAGTTTGAAACTTTGACTCTTAATAACTTCAATATAATTTTTGCACTTTGGAAATTTGTACCATGGGGCAAATTGGAACGTTTGGTGGGCCGGTTTTGGCCCGCAGGCTACATATTTGACACCCCTTCTATAGTGTGTCTATGGACAGGTCCATCCATCCCCACATCCACAGGCTGGTGTGGATCACGGCCTTTCACTGTAATGTCCCATATATCACTGGAAAGCCCAGAGTCTTTTCTTCCAGCGGAATTTGGAACTTTTCCAATTGCACCGACAGTGACAGCAACTGGGTTTCCATTACCCTCAGAAATATGCAAAAAATAAATTGCACAATAGAAAACTGGTAATGGAGACACCAAAATGTTGCAAAAACTGTCAAAGATCACAAAAAAGTTTTTATGCTCTTGATATAGCTCAATAGTGTAATGGAAACACATTTTACACATTTTCACACATCTGTGCACGGTGGTTTTGCTCAGGCCAAACGTCTCACCTATGACCCTGTACTCAGAACAGGTGGTTCTAGTTTGTATCATGCAATAGCCACTCGCTTTTGTGTAGGAACTGCTTCCTGAGGGCATGATAAGTCTAGTGCAACAAGAGGTTCAATTACATCACACAACTCATTAAACATTGCCTAGGTCGTTCAGAAATTCTGGATCCACAACTCATTGGTGAATTCTTGGTGTACAATTCTCTCCCAGAAATCCATTCTGCGTGGCCACTGCCATAAATAAGGACTTTACTTTGGGACAATTATACGTCCCTTTCTTCTTTTGTTAAAGACAGTAGTAGATGCAACTGACACTACAGTGCCAACACTGGTAGAGGTTTTGCATGAAACTCAGCGCGCCTATCTTCCTTAAACGAGAACTATACAGTCAGGGGCGTAGAATTACATAGGGACGCTAGAGACACATCCCTACCAATATCCAGCCACTACTGTTTAGTCCCTACCAATACAACCGCTGTCTGAAGTGTTTAGTCAATGATAATGGCACACAAAGGGTTAATTGTTGGTCTCTGCTAGAAGTCCCGCCTCTAACCTAATTATCACTCTCTGATTGGTTCTGATTGGTTTCACTATCGTACATGTGATTGGCCTTCCCCGTTGTTACTCAATCTACTTGTAAAAGCTACAGTTACCCACTAGTTGGACAGGAAAAAAAAAAGTTGGATCAGACAGGAGGCAGTCCATATGTATCTCCAACCGCTTAACGTAAGTTGTTAACATGTTTGCATTTGTTCTGCCTGGGTCATGTCAGTGAGACGGATTTGAATATCAGAGGTGTCATTTATATTTACATTTGTACATGTGTCTGTGCGCGCGTGTGCCTATACCTGTCCTTGTGTGCAGGGCCGGTTCGTGGCATAGGCCGATAACTGATAACATGATAATTTCTCATTAATTGTCTTAAAAATAAAGAAATGAGAGGAAAAAAAAACAAAAACAAAACAACAACCCCCCTTGTAATTTCTCAGGTGAGCTCTCCCAGACCCGGTGCTCACTGTGTGTGTGAGTGGCAGAGACAGACTGGAGCTGAATGACAGTCAGACAGGTGTAGAACTAAGCATCCAGGTAAAGGATGGAGAGTTTATCACCATGAAAAGGCCTTCCAAGGCCTTAGCTGCACAGTTGAGAAGCAGAGAAAAGAGGAGGCAGAAAAGTAATACAATTATAGATGTATGGAACCTTTTATAATGTTAAAAAACGTTTGATGTTATTGAAATTGAAATGAAGCAAAGCTGGCTAATAATGATACAGTAGATGATTAAGATATGAGATATCTGCTAAGGTGTCTGGTTTACTGCTGAACTGGTTTATACATGTTTGCATCTGGTTTACTGCTGGTTGGCTGGTTTACATATGTTTCTGTTTGGTTTCTATATGTTGGTATCTGGTTTACTGCTGGTTGGCTGGTTTATAAATGTTTCTATGTCAGTGTTTTTCAACCTTGGGGTTGGGACCCCAGGCTGGAATTCAAATGGGGTCGCCTGAAATTTTTAGTAATTGATAAACATAAAAACTTACTAATAAAAAATAGATGGTGAGTTGACAGAGAAAATGACAATACATAAGAGACATGACAAACTCTGCTGCTGAAACTGAAGCACTGTGGTTCTGTTTATCTTTCAAATGTTCACTGTGGTCGGTTTCAGATGCTGCAGCTCTTTCATAATTCATAGTTTGAGTTCTTGTTTGTTCAGTGTTAATTGTCAGCCTTGTAAATCCAAGCTGGACTGACTGTACACATCCTGACCAAGGAAAATAAAATTCTCCCTTTGTGCAGTAATCTACACCTGGCTTTTCTGCCTCTGTCCACAATAATATACATTATATAGACTGAATGTTGTCTAAAATTAACGTTTATTTGCAACATAGTATAGCAAACTATTATATGATCAGAAACAAATTAATTTCAGCAAAAAAAAAAAAGTCTCGTTTTGAATGTCTGGGGTAGCTAGAAATTTGTGATGATAATATGGGGTCACGAGCCAAAAAAGGTTGGAAGCCACTGTTCTATGTGGTTTATATATGTTTCTGTATGGTTTACTGCTGGTTGGCTGGTTTATAAATGTTTCTATCAGATTTATATATGTTTCTATATGGTTTACTTCTAGTTGGCTGTTTCATATATGTTTCTATGTGGTTTACTGCTGGCTGCTTTGTGCGCCTCCTCTCATGCTTCATGTATCTCCTCTTCGTGCCCCCCCAATATGTATGTGTGTTTGTGTGTGCATGTGTGTGTGAGGAGGGGGGGGCAAATTCATATCTCGCCTAGGGTGCCAAAATGGCTACAACAGACTGACTATAATTGTTTGCTTGTTTGATCACCTCTACATGATGTGAAATTATGATCGCAAATGCTAAAAAACATCAACTTTTAGTAGTGCTGCCTTGGAGCACTTTTGTGTCCCCACCAATGTCAGAATCAAACCGACTCCCTTGTATACAATATTTTACGAGAATTACAACATGTCGTGAGACAGGACTTTACTAGAATCATGCATCAGAAGCCAAACACTCTTCAGTGGAAACACCTACAAGTACTTTGTTGAAATTGTAGAAATATTGCTTTGGTTTTGTGGAAAACTGTAATGGAAACCCAGCAAGTGACAGATATTGAAATTGTGTTTGCGCCTATATATACGCATTTAGAGAGTTTTTCCCGTGAAAAACAATGAAAATTGGACTGTTTTGCTAATTTATAAAAACCGCCCGGATGCTCCCGACAGGATATGAAAAGGGGACATGCAAAAGAGGACATTTGGTCACCCTACATTAGTGTATGCTTGTGGTAGTATAAACTCTACTTAATTATCATATTTCACATCATTCATCATGCAAAACCCCACCTTGGAGTCAAGGCAATAACTATTCCTGGCCTTATATACACAGTCACACAAACAAGACTTAGGCCCAATCCCAATTCACCCCTCGGCCCTCCCCCTTGCCCCTCCCCCTTGGCCCTTGCACTTGGCACTACCCCTTGGAATGGAGTTGCAAGGGGTAGGGGGTTAAAATATTCTCCTATGAAATGGGACAACCCTTTGAGACGTGTTACATCATCAGCAGTCATTGATGCCGCTACAAAAAGATGCAACAACTTTATTTGCAAAAGAATTCCCGTGCCATCAGCAGCTGCAGCCGTCTCTTTTGCATGGGCTTTGGTCATCTTTTTGCAGCTATCAACCGCAAACCACAGAAATGCAATCTATAACACACTGAAATGGCAATGAATGGTCTATCAAATGATTAAGTTGTTTACAAAGAAAATTTGTTTGTTTCTTTCATCACACTGCTGCACTTTTTGCTGTGTTTATCTCCATCTTGCTGATGATTCGAACAGAATTATGGGAGATTTCTCATACCCTTCTGTTTGTAGTGTGGTCCTGAAAAATCTCTGTTTTGATGGCCAAACAGCCCTTCCCCTTAGATACAAAATATCTAGTTCAAAAAATAACCTGTACTTATATCTCAGAAAACCATTATAAATGCACAGCAGGTTTTCAGTGATTAAAGCAGCATTTCATAATTTACTCTAGTTTCAGATGATAGAACAGTTCACAATAAATCCCCCCATATCATATCAGTACCAACATCATGTACAACTATTTTGCAAATATATATGTATCTACAGAAAAAGTGATTTCAATACCAGATACTCTTCTATATTTATATTTCTCTTAAACTGTATGCCTGTTGTCTCATTTGTCTCATATCTGAACCTGGTTTTGTTGTAGTTTCTTTCCTTAAAGAGTTTCAAGAGAGAATAAAATTCACAGCTTTTTTTCCCCCAAATGATAAGAGCGGTATCCCACTACCCCACAATAAAAGACAGAAGGGAAAAAATAAGTCACAGAAAAAACTGGCTCATGGGACTGACCAGCACAAGTAATCTGTATGACTCTGTGGCGCAACGGTAGCGCGTCTGACTCCAGATCAGAAGGTTGCGTGTTCAAATCACGTCAGGGTCATGACTTTTGAAGACACCAGATGAAGTTTCCCTATCACTGATTTAACCACAAAATCAACCAACATTGTGACACGCATTTCAGGTGATGGTAGACAAAGGGTTTTATTATCCAGACCTTTGCTTTTGCCAAATTGCCTCTGGTGCATCAGATCAGAGAGGAAATTACCTCTCTGTAATTGGGGGGTACTCACTTCACTTCTATGACCATCATGCTCCACTACCACATCAATACAAATAGCCGCAATCGCCACCACAATTAGTGTTAAAGCGAAGGATAAGAGTGCTCTCTGCCCTCATCATGTCGTATGTCTGCCACCTGCTCAGCCTCCCACACTCTGCCCTCCTCCTGCTGAATGTCCGCCTCCTGGCTTTCCTCCTGTGCCTGTCCTGTCTGCTGGCCACCACTTTCCTTCATACACATGCACAGTGTGTAAAACCAAACTGCACCAACACTTTTACTGTAATTGTCTGTTGATCTTAGTGCTAGTATTTCCTACTCAGTCTTTTAGCACCAAAAAAGCGCCTGATGTCAGTTTGCGCTTTCCTTTTCGTCATAGTGTCTCTGTGAATAAAATTGAATCTTAATTCAATAAAATAGTATCTGGGCTCTCAGGTGAAGCTACAAATATCTAACTTTAAATAAGAAATCATGGAATGTAGAAACAATACAAACAGATTTCAAATAATGGGCATACGACTTAGCCTAGCCTACTAGCTGTTTTTTTTTTGTTGCCTTCAGAGGTTTCACTGATCAGTGTTGTGCATGAACTAGTTCGTTTACTTTTCTATGAACTAAATTGAACATATTTATAACTCAAGAACTTGAACCAGTTTAGACTTTTTGTGAGATTCTGAATGTTTCAGGTCCAGATAAAATCTTGATAATATGGGGTTACTGTCTTAGCTGTGATAAATGAAACAGGTGTAAACATTTGGGGACAGTAGTAATGGGCAATAATATTTAGAGGATTTATTTGGAGAGATAAGCACAGAAATACTTAGTTTTTCTTCAGTTAAAAAAAAGCTAAATGAATTGAATGTTAATTAATTTGCAATTGAAATGGTGAATTATGAACATGAATGAATTAAATTTATTCTGTATGAACTGAACTTTGAACTGGTTCATGTGAAGTCTAAACTTGCAAATCACTGTCACTGATTGTACTTCTACAGCCCAATTTAGTCACCATAAAATGAGAATGGAAACAAAGGGATTTTCTCTCCTTGGAAAATTACAATCAATTTTACCTCACAAAAAAGTAGTAAGTTTGGTTTAAATAGAGACTTAGCTTATCTTGCTAAGAAGGTAGCTGTAACGTAGGCTGGCTGTTTAGCGGTTGGAGGTAAATGAGATGTGGAAGGAGAACGGGCAGAGGCAGGAAATGGCGTGGTGCACAAATTTTTAATTTTTTCAACAATCCATATTTACAAACACATGCAAAAAAGTGCAAGTACAGATGGACATCAGAAAAGCAGTGTCTTCTCCAGTGATGTGATGGAAACAGGTGCCTTATATACTGTTCAACTAACTGGTTAAAACCACTACCACTCAACAAGGGATGTACAAATTTACATAAATTGTTAAAACTAACATAAAAACCTCTATAAACCAAAACCACAACCATAAACTATATAAAACCCAAGCTACATACAACTCTAAAGCCAAACACCACAGATTAATAGACACCCATAAACCAATAAAACATTAATCTTGGCTCCCCAACACATTTCACTGCCTTGCTCCAGCCCGGAACCTTCGTAAGGGCCCTTGTTTCTGGAGGGACTCTCTTGACTGATGGACCTGGTAAGTACACAAGGACAAGATAAGTACAAACACACTAAAACACCATTCACGAAACTCTTTAAAATCCACCATTGCACACAAACACTAAGCAATGCTAAACTTTAAACACTGCACATTTATATTGCACAAAGTCTGTGTGGAGTCTGATTTATGTCTCCCTTTGTCTCCAGGGCCAAGCAGCCATCATTTAAAGTGCTACAGTGGCAGCGGATCTAAACATGAAAAGGAAAGACAATAAATAATAAGTAAACCACTTTTAAAATCAGTTGTGTGCAGTTTTTCTGGTATGTGCAAATGTGTTTGTTTAAAGTGCTGTGTGTTATCAAAAGTGTTAAATATGCAAGTTAGAGTGCCCAAGTGAAAAGGTGAAGGTGCTTGTGTTTATACGGGCTGTTTGTTACAGTAGCTAACGTTAACGCCTCTATGACATAACGAAATACATTAACTCGTTACCACGAGATAACGAACTTTGTTATCTCGAAATAACGACTTAATTAATTCGCTATCTTGAGAAAATGAACTTTGTTATCTCGAGATAATGAATTAATTAAGTCATTATCTCAAGATAACAAAGTTCATTATCTCGTGATAACGAATTAATGAAGTCGTTATCACGAGATAACTTCCATTATGTTAAACCACAGCCGCTCTTGGCTTCTGTAGAAATACTAGATGATAGATTTAGAATAAAATAAATAAAATAGATATTTTTTTCCTAGATTTTCCAGACATTAAGTGTATTTGTACAAAGTATCGGTATCGGATTGGTATCACCAATATCGGCCTGAATTTTACTCAGTATTGGATCAGAAAGGAAATCTGTGATATCGAACATCACCAGTTGAAGTTGGTTCGTAGTTGCTTTCAGCAGAGTCATGGTTGAAATGGTACAGTCCACAATAGGGGTGTCTGAAATGGTTAACCTGTTCCAACACTAAGAATGGGAGTAGACTCATACTATATCTTTATTTTTCACACAATCAGAAGAATTGTTCGACCCCACCAAACGGATATTTTTGTCTCTTTGGGGGGGGGGGGGCGGCACACAGACCCCCTGGAATTCGAACTATGCATCAGATGAAATGTGGGTATTAGATCATGTATAAAACATGTGCACGTCAAAAAGGTTAGCGTTTGAAGATACAGTTCATGACCAATTGTTACATAGTTCATAGTTACATCATTCCACGATGGAATGACGTCAGTGCAGAGGGAAAAAAACTTGACCCCGACGTGATTTGAACACGCAACCTTCTGATCTGGAGTCAGACGCGCTACCGTTGCGCCACGAGGTCTAATCTATTTCCTGTAATTGACAAAATAGTCAAAAATATCATAGAATGAGTTTCTTTAAGGTTATTTGAAGACATGTGTATGAAACGTCTAAATATGTCCGCGCGCAGACGCTTTTAATTGTACTTCCACTTTCTACGCTGGTGTTTCTACATAACGGAACTACGTCATATTTATGTTGGGACTTCCGGATAAGGTGCTGTTTTGGTTTTTCCCTTCATGTTGGATCCGCGTAGATGATCTCAGTTCCATACATAAGTTCATGTGTTCATTCGACCTGCCATGCAACAGCTGTTTAGGGCACGAGCCGCAGCCGGACACAGCATTCAGAACTGTCATGTGACACGTTATTGTCTGTCCACGAGCCTTACGCACAGTGTTGATTCATCAACTGTTCGTCGTAATTATTTGTAACATTATTTTTCATTTTTGTCTTGACTTGCTTGTACATAGAGACTCAAAAATTAAGTATTTGTGTAAATATCAATGACTTTCTTTTTTAAATATCAGTGACGTAACGCGAAGCATATCGTTATTGCTGCGTCATATGTAAAAAGTATTCAGACACCTTCTGAAGCAAACTGCCAGGACGAACTATAAAATAACATTGGTCAGGAGTTGTTGTTTTTTTTTTAATTATCTGCCACAGAGATTAAATGTGCTAAATTGTCATCATCATCACACATGTTAAGTTAAATTGAAAAACAAATGACAAAAGTTCTATTTGCTGGAGTCTAACAACACATATACAACAGACTGTGGAAAAAAGTTTTTGGACAACCTTTAAATTTGACACAATCTCAAATATTATCATGAAATAATAAACAAATTATTTTTTCATTAATTTCAGAATTTCACATTCATACCCAAGGTTGTATCATGGGACCTACAACCAACCAGCATTTTTGACTAAGTTTTTATTTATTAGTGACTCAAACATTGTATGTTTTTTTTATTGAAGGTATTTTACTTGTAGTCTAATCCACAGAGGAATCTCTTTTTTGTTGAGATTCCCAAGTGTGTGCAAAAAACCCAAGTGCATGTGATAGTTCTGTTAACCAGACCTTGAATTAAATACGGACACACACACAAATGTTTACATAAAACCCTTCAGTGTTTTTTATTTATTTATTTGACAAGCAGCAGGATCATGTTTGTCACCTCATTTTTTCTTTACATTTGAAAGTAGATACAATAGTCAGTATACCAGTTTTATTACAATATTTTTTCCTAACTGCAGTACATTTAACAAAGAAAGAAAAATGAACACACAACAACTGCAAACGTGAGAAAAGAAAGCATGTTTTTTTTAATGTGTAGCCACCAATGTGTCATTGATGTCACAACTAATTCTTTCTCGCTTTTTTAAAATCCTTTATTTTCGGTCTACTAGTATGTTTATCAGTTCTTTCCTTTCGCACGGCTATAGGCATTTTCTTTTTGTCTTTTGACGCACAGGTGCGTGGCACTGGTGATGTTGTAAACAGCTTAAAATCAGAAGGTGGCTGGGGCGGGGAGGGAGCTTGTATGGGTGGTGGGTGTCAGCTGGCTGTCTGATGCAACGCGGTGACTGCTCTTGTTTTCAAAGATGGGAGGCACCAGTCCTGCTTGAAGTCACCGCACAGGATCACAACAGACAGGGACAGTCCAGAACCTAAATGGATGAACGAGTCTGTTTGTTTTACGCTTTAAACCTGCATCTGCCGTTGAGTTGCACAGGCGAGTGTTGGTGTGGAGGCGCTCCAAGACGAGGCTCTATGCAACGTAGCTGTACTCGTCCGCCGATGTCTGGCTTCTCTCGATGTACTGCTTGTCGATGAGCACCTCAATGCACTTCTTTATCATGCTGATACTGGGGTTGAACCTGGCTTTGGACTGATTGATGACCTACATACAGGAACGGTTGAAAAAAAGCAGTAGAGTTAATACAATGTTACACAGGGAGGGAATGAGGACATCAGCTACTAATGCAGAAACATTTTACATATCATCACCTTCCTAAAATAACTGCCTAACTCTTTTGTTGTTTTTTGTTAGATTTTTCAAGAAGCACAAAAAAACGTAACCAGAAACTGAGTATTTGATGATTTAGGCAAAAAAGTCAGTCAACATGAAGGTAACAATATTCAGATTATAATATATCATTCCCTTCATTAACCCATAAGGACCCAGTGTGAATTTTGTGGCAGTTCCCAAATGAATTTTTCTCTCTATGTAACCTTTCCTAAGTGATTTATCACCATTTATTATGATATTATCCTCTGAATTTAGATTTTTTTTCCAGTGAAAATCATCTATTTTCCAGTGTTTGATTGATTATGTAGATATTTATAAAAGCTCTGTGTAGAGTCAAAGGTATTGTATCAAATCCAAAAAAAAAAAAGAAAATTACTTTTTCAGTAAAATATAGCATTAACTGGACATAAACCAAGTGTCTCCATCCACTGTCACTGATCCAACTCCATGGGTTTTACTGGTGAATCGGTGTTGTAGAAGATGACGATGTTTCTATGTTCACTACGGAGCCTCTGAACGTCCAAATGGGTCATATCTGACGACCATGAAAAGATGAAAAACTGCATTTTGCGCCAGCTATTTACATGTATTGACAGGATTAGTGGATCAACAGTTTAGATCAGTAGATGCTTTTGATCAAAGGTGGCTGTTTGGGTCTTTATGGGTTAATCAAAAACAATGAAGATTATGCAATATCATATCAAATGTGCTTCTTATCAGAGACATAGTGACCAGAGGTTTGGTCTGTGTATGTCTTGGTCACTGGATTGTCTGTGACAGAGATTAAGGTATTAAAAGCAAATTTAAAACATTAAAATTAGGTGATTATTTGATTTTTGTTTCATAAAAATACAAAAATAAAAACGTCAAATACAAGGCATTTTTCCATTCCATTAACAAAAAGTGATGGGGTGAATATTTTAAAAAATGGTTTGATACGCTCTTTCTGTTTTGTAGAATACAAAATACATTATTCTGAGATTGAATTTGGTCATTTACCAAACAAGAGCACCCAGTCAAATTCTGTGTAAAGAACCACAGCCATCAGGGTATGACGTATGCCCCTAGCCCCCATAATACTGAATGGTGGTACATTACTGATGTTAGCTTAGATTCTAACAGTTTCTCAAGTTGTTGAAAAGAAAAATATTAAATGTTTTTTCTAATTCAGCTCCAGAAATGAACCAGGACAGATGGAAGACAAACTAACTAACCACCACTCCATAATATTAACTCAAAAACACGATACTTTCAATTGAAAACTGCACTAAGTTTGGTTAAAAAAAATTGAATGGTTTTCCAGTTATTTTTGGAACACAATGACCCACCTGTGTTTCCATAGAGGTCTGAGGAGCTGTCAGAGGTATACTATATGCCTCCTACAAATCACAACTTAAACATCGGATGAAGGAAAACCAAGCCTGTGACCATCAGTAGATTGTCCTCACAGTGTTGTTTTGTGTGTTTTTATGATGTTTTGTCTTATGTTAGTTGTCTTTCTTGTCACCTGCCTAGGAACTAGAGATGGAAATTAGCACTGTCGCTACAATCTGGCATATTTACAGCTGCTATTGCTATAGATGTTCCTTAATATGCGCTGTCCCTAATAAATAAGTGAATAAAATAAATAAAATAAAATAAATAGAGGTAACTTTAGTACAGTCCCATCATTACAGGACAGTCAAAAAAGATGTATATCAACACTGAATCAACAGGTAGTTTTATATTTAGCAGTTCTGTATGCAAATTTAAAGTTACTGCAGATATGGGCTTCGCAATTTGGTGAAAACATTATATTGTGAATATTATGCTGATATTAGATCTCCTAAATCTACAACTTTAAATTGCAGTTACATAATTGCAGGGGCTGAAAGGATTCCATTAACTGTGCAGACCTATAGCGAATATACCAGGGATGACATCAGGATTTCAAGAGGGTGTGGGATTTCATGAACATTATTTACTAATGCATGTTCGTTAAAAAAAAAGCAAAGGAAAATAACATCAACTAATGGCAATGGTTGAAAAAACAAAATCTTTCTCCCTTTCTTCTCATTAGCCTAATTTTTGTGGAGTCTGCACAAAAACTAATAATAACTTTTACTGTTCAGTTTTTGCTCAATCCAGTGGAAAAATAAACCTTTTCAGCAAACTTTGATGTGTCTTTTTCATACACACACAGAATCCGAGATATCAGAATGAGAAAAACAGGGTTTTTGCCACTTCTGTGTTCTAATACGTCTTAGTCAGATGACTCAGACTGGTGACTGCTTGCTCATAAATTCAGTTTTTTTATTTGGTTTTATCACTTTTTCTTGAGTTGATAAAAAAAAAAAAAAAAATCTATTTCCCCTTGGGGATCAATAAAGTTAATCTATACCTGTATCCATAGTTTATTTATTTCCTTATTTGTTGAAGAAATAGAAATTATGAGTCAACTATACTGTAGTTTAAAGACAAAAATCAAATAATCACTCTTTTTCTTTCTTATTCAATGACCCATACCAGCTCAGACGTGTTATAGTTCTGATGAAGGTGACCGACGTGTTCCAACAAGGTCCCAAAAGCAGAGGAGGTCACGCCTGACATGTCTCTATTATGGCAATCTTAGCTCACAGCCAGAGAACTCCCCACTTACACACAGTGTAATCCCTCCTTTATATAGATTCAAGCATTCAGCACATGCTCAATTTACTGTGACCTTCTTTTACCCAGACCCCAGCCTACTTATCCTCCTCATATTACTCCTAAAATCCCTTGGACTCTAAGAACCATGTTGTTAAAGGAGCTCTCTTCCTGTTTGTGTTCATCAATCTCAAAGAAAAAAAAAAAAAACATTTGTCCCCACTGAATGTGTTGAAATGAGACGTCTCCTACTCACCTCCTGGATGAGGGCGTTGTGTCGCAGCACTTTGCGTGCCTTCATGATTCTCACTATAGCAGCTTGTAAATACATTTTGCGGTCCTCGTCTACAGCGCTCCTTGTCTGCTCCATTTCCTGAGGCGGGGTAGGACAGTCATAGAGTGAGTGTTGCTCCTTAAACACCTTGTGAGGTCACAGAGAGGACGGACAAGCATCAGGTCTTACCTGTGGTGTGTCTTTCTGCATTGATGTTGTGATCTTGAACTTTGTCCTTTTACTGGTAAAACTCATATTTAGTGAAAACGTGGACTCGGCCTCAATCTCCTCCTGACCAAAGAAAACATAGATTGTTGAATTATAGAACAGAATAGAATAGAATAGATCTTTATTGTCATTGTCACAGGAACAATGAAAAGTCCTTTAGCAGCTCTGTCCTGTTTAGCAGCAAAAATAATTAGTGCGAAAAGGACTGTATAAACAATATCACACAAAATACTGAAAAATGTAAGCAGCATACAAAAGCTTAAATATTACACATGGAATATAAGGTTACTGTTATTAGTTGGGACTGCTTTTTTCTTTCTACATCTCCACATGAAAGTTCAAACCTTTTGTGAGTCATGGTTGAGCATCTTGACGTCCAGCAGCGACTTGATGGTCTTCTGTAGCTCCTTCTCGTTCATCTGCGTGCCGTCCTGCAGCTCCTTATAGCTCACCGTTTGGCTGTTGTTGAAGGCCAACAGCACCGCCATTTGGTAGGTGGTCACCATAGCAACGTAGGGCTTGGACAGGTAGTTCATCTTCACTTCACCTGTTTTGCAGAAAAAAGACATGAGGACATGGATGAAGGTCGACATCAATGTTAGATTCAGTTAAATGTAACAAGACTTCAAATCAGATGCTCCTATTTACATGTCAGTAATTCAATATGGGACTAACTGTATATAGCTATAGAAAAATTTAAATGTAGTTATCCTCCTTTAGTATATTACCTTTAATTTTGTGCGCTCTGTACTTATTCTATTGAATGTGTTTCCCCTGATCATATTTGAGCTGAATCCACATGTAGCAAATGTAAGTAAAAGTTGTGAAGGTAGTTTGTTGTATGGACAAAGCAACAGCTAATGCGGGAATATTGAGCCACTGATAAAAAGCTTAATATTCATGTCACTTCTGGGACCTTGAAATATTCAGTGTGGTTTTTAACCACAAGTGACGTAATTGAGATAGAGCTCTTCTTATCCACTAACGCTCCTGAGTAATGTAATAAATCAATATGGCTATTAAGTGTTTAAAATATTCACCATGTAGAACAGCTACAGTACATACTGTATATTATAAAAGCTTTACAGTACAACGCCCTTCTTTAGGAGTTTGACACTTCTCTGTCGTCTTGCTGACCATTTGTCTAGTAAAGGGATGTCTGTTTCAACATATCAGAGTTGAGCCGAAGCTTGCATTCAGTGCTTGCAAGTGCAATACGTGGTCACATGACCACAAACTCCGTGAATCTGTCAGCAATTATGTGTTCATGCAAAAAATACTCAGTGTATTTGCTCTAATTCTAAAGCATGGGTGTCAAACTCATTTTAGTTAAAGGGCCAGACACAGGCCAATTTGATCTCCAGTGGGCCAGACCAGTAAAATAATAACATAATAACCTACAAATAATGACAACAGCAAATTGTGTCTTTGATTTAGTACAAAAAAAAAGTAAAATCGCTGTATGAAAATGTTGAACAAAAAAAGTGAATAATCTGAACAGCCATGACCAACCTGAGATTTCTTAAGAAAAACAGGCACAGTTTTAACAATATTCATTTTATCATTTCCACATGTGCATAACTTATAGATCACAGTGGATCTACAAAGACACAAAACATTTGGTAACAAGCATCTGGAACTGAAAAATTTAGCATTTAACTTTATGATCAATACAACTTGTCAACACTCAGCAGCACCCACGACAGTATTTGTCTTCTGTGCATTTTTGGACTTTGCATATTCATATTCCTGTGGGCCAGCTTGGACCCTTTGGAGAGCTGATTTTGGCCCACAGGCCATATGTTTGACACCTCTGTTCTAAAGTGACAATATTCCAGACAAGCTGTTCATATGTCTAATGAAAATGAATATTCCACTATAATTCCAATTTACATATGGGTGAGGAAACTCAATGAAAGTAATTTTTTCTTATAGTCAGTTTAGATCAGTGACATGCAGTCAGAGGAGGCAGGGGAGGCAGAGCCTCCCTTGTCAATCTTGAAAAGAAAAAAAACTTGACTATAAAATATAATAAATGTTGATAGTTGTCAGCTGGTATGTCCTATAAACTCATTTTCCGTTCGAATCCAATATTGTTATTATTATTATTTATTTTATTTTTTTTGTGTCAATTAGAATAGCAGAATTTCCGCATGCTCCGTTCAAATACAGGGAGGAGATGTGTTGTGAGGCAGCGCTGTGCTGTGCCTCCCGGAGAACTGTCTACTCCCCTCATGAACTCTGCTGGTACCCGATGAAAATATTGTGTCGCTGTCCCTCTGTATATCACAGTTAAAATGCTTTCAAACACTCTGATTATATGCTCTATCCTTCCATAATCTGCATAACGTATGGAATGTATTTCTGTCATGTGTTTAGGCTCGCAGATTAATCATAAAACCGCAGTGAAAAAGTCACTAGGGGAGGCAAACAGTACCCCTGCCTCATGATAGATGGCGCCTGTGAGTCCACAGATTCATGCGCTTATAATCTTCGTTCTTTTTTATACACTTTAATTCACCAGGATCGGCGCATGGATTTCATGTACAAATAAAGGTAAGATCATAAACCTTTTTTATTTTTAGTTTGAAATGGCTCTTTTTGAAGGTTTCCTGTTGAGTTCCTGCCAGTCTACCTATGCTGACTTGATGCAGAGCCCATATACCCAGGCCATTCCTTTTGCTCACTCTCTCTATTCCAGTTTCTCTGGCCACCATATATTTGTAGATCTGGCTCTGAAAGAGTCAGTGCCTCCCCAGCCATGAACCCCACTGCACGTCACTGGTTTAGATATGATGGCCCCTATTTTTAACTCACATTTTAGTACTTTGTTTTAATTGCTTGTTTTACTGTATATTTTATTGTGTTTTTATCTAGTTTTTATATGTATTGTTTTTTAAGTTTTAAATCATGTTTATTGATTTTATTTTATCCTGTGGTTGATGTCATACAGCACTTTGGTAAACTGCAGTTATTTTTAAATACGCTACATAAATATGACTTGACTTTTTAAAAGTCTTTGACAAGTGGCAGATGTTCCACACAAGCTCTCTCTTTCATTCCTTCCAACATTGTCTTGGATTTTTCAACATTTGATCATGTTCAAAAACCTGTTGATATCCTCTTTCAAAATGTGTAAAAGTAAATGTGGGTCAATATATTATTGAGGTCCTTTTGAAGTCCATGGGATATATCTTGCATACATCTTTATTAAAATAATAAAAAAGGAAACAATATTTTTTATGTTCATTATGATCAAGTCTTTTAAAAATTCCATAATTATTTTATTATGGAAACAATCACTTATTAATAAATTATTAATAAATAATTAATAAATGACTAGATATACTAAAATGTCAACTAAATAACTATCCAAATTGAATAACAACCACCTTCTAATTAGCTAAACAATACTAAAATGAGCTTATTCAGAAATTGTTTTGATTGTGTTCTTTTTAATAAGCTGAGATAATCATGACAGATATTGCTATTTTGGCAATATATCAAATTTTATATGGAAAACAACAAATTGTATTTGTGTCTGAGAAATCACTTTCAACTAAGCTACCTATTACAAAAATACCTCTAAAGGAAGTATGTTAATTCCAAATCACATGACCTGCTCCACATGATGTCATTTCCTCCTGAAGAAAACACTGGCATGTTCTTCCTCCTCTTTCTTAGTTATTTAATATAAAGTAGTGTGTGTCAAGTGTGTATTTGTCGCACTCTTATGTCAACAGTGTTACTACAATATCTTTATAAATAACTTTCAATTTCAATTTTACTCAATTGTATATATGATATTTAGAAGAATCTTTCTGTAAAAATGCCATGTGGTATTAAGCTGATGTTGATTTTAGGCTTGAAAACAGCAAAAATATCAACTATACCTGTCAACTATGTTACCCTGTAAAGGTAACTCAAAAAGTCCCTCAATTATATAAGGACTCATGTGTTTCTATTCAATGTGGACTTTTCTTTGTATCTTTACCAGAGAAGATCTTTGTCTCTACTTCAGCGAATGAGTTGCATATTCTTAATAGTGCTGTATACATATTAATACTACTACTACTACTACTAATAATAATAATAACAATAATAGTAATAATAAAAATATGAGCAGATCCCGCATATCTTGGTAAATGGCCCATTGGGAGAAAGAATATCTTAATAGATTATGTTGCTTACAGAACACCTGTCAGATTCAAAATAGTGTCATTTTCACGGTAATAGTTGTACATAATAGTGTGGATGTAAATGTCATAACAGTAAAACCAAAGCTGTACATTTGCACAATATAACATTACATTAAAGCTGTTTCAACAGTATATTTCATAAGGTATACCATATTAGTCTATTTAATATGCTATTAATGATTTTATGTATTTATTTCCCTTATTTCTCACCATACATTTTTATCCCCCACACAACTACACATAATTGTATATTTTTTTCTAATGATGTGACAGAGACTTGATGCATTTCCACCTCTAAATTTAAGGTTCAGACAGATGTATCTTTGTCTAATAACTCATTTTTAAACTTTTGTGTGTCTGATTGTGCAAATTTGTTTTACCTGTGCAGAGATAGTGCAGCCAGGTCAACTTCCTCCCACTGAAGTGCTGATTATAGAACAACTCGAACTGTGAGGAAAGGTGACACCACAGGTTACTTCATTCTGTCCTACTTCCATTAGTAGGAACCGCTGTCATTTTTTGATGGCGAAAACTCACCATCTGCACGCTCTTCTCTAGTTCTTGAGGGATGGCGAATGTGGAGGAGGGGACATGTGTGAGGGGCCAGGCTCCAGCCTTCAAATACATGGGAAAAATCACAGTTACTTGTAGCTACTTTACTGTACATAATGATTTCAAAATAAAAATAATGACATTGGCAGGGAAAGAAAGATTATAAAATACCATCTGTTGACAAAGAGTGAATTGTGCCTCACAGGTGATTTACAGAAGATTTGTGTCACTAAATAAATACACAATGAGAGGTGTACTTTTACTGCACTTTACATTGAATCTAGTATAAAAGCAATGAACATACAGTCTATTTGATTACCTGAAGAGAGAAGAAAAACAAACAAGCTACCCGTTACCTCTGCTGCATTTTTTGCCTCATTTAGTATTTAAAATGTGTACATCTTTTCATAAAATTACATTGCGATTTGTTAGAAATAGCTGCTTTACCTGTTTAAGACAATATAATAAGGCAATGTGGAATGGCTGTAAAAATATTCAATAGCCACCATTCATACAAAAATTCACTCTTGTCATATTTTATAGATAAAACCGGATGATCTCCTGAGAAACACTTCTTAAACCCATAATACCATCAGATCCAGAGGTTATAAAATACAATGAAGCATCTGAATAAGAGGTGTGAAAATTTCACGATTCTAAGATGCATCAAGGTGTGGGCTTTTGCATGGGTGCAGTAAATGGATAATCAAGAGTCTACAGCACTCACAAAACTTATACCACACCAACATTCATTACTGACTTTTCATAAAATAAATTTGTAAAGTTACATTGCTTTGTAACATCCTCTTGAATTGAACTGTGGATTAACTTAAGATATTATGAGCGACATGGTAAAATTATGCCATTTTACTATTGAGGAATTAAGAATTTTTCACAGACAGTAATGGACAGACAGTAGCTGTTTTGAAGCTCTTTTCTTTAAGATGGATGTTCAGTGTCAGATATACATCGCTGCAAAAACAGTCTTAGCGGAATCAAAGTAAGAACGGATCAGTTTCTGTCAGTGTAGTAAACACATAGACTTTGTAACTTATTGCCCATCTATTACGATTAACATGTCTACTCATCTCGTTGAGCTGTGGTCAGTTTCTCCATTGCAGCTGTTGTTCTCCTGGTTTCAGAGGTCGTGTGTTTAGTGTTTGGTTCAGTTTTGAACATTTGTGTGCATGTACATGTGTGTATAATGTAAAATGGAATTTGTGTTACTTTCACTTTCATCCACGTGAATTGTAATTGTAACTGATTTATATAATTACCAACATGTTTAAGTTAGACTCCATACTCCACAATATTGTTAGTTCATCCTAAGACCATGGCAACACAAAATAGACTATAGCAGTATGCCGTAGTCTGTCATAAATGGGAACCAGTGTAACAGAATGTAGTTTGTAACATTTGTTTCATGAAGTGACATGGCCTTTCTTAGAGCTGCTATGTGGAAACAATTTTTCTCAGTTCCAGCTCTAATCAAGATGCACTGTGTGCAGATGGATTTGAGTTTTGTTTTGTCATGGTTACAAACACTGATGCAGGGAAATGCTGCCGTTCATTACAGACTGTTGTAGTCTGATTGCTGTAAAACCCATTCTTAATAAGAGGGAGTTAAGATTGATCTATTTAAAAGCTGTGTACACTACCTGATGTAAAAGTAAATGTGCAGTATTATAGGAAACTGAGAATGGGATTTTCATTTCTTCGGTGTATTTTCTACATTATGCTGGGACCTTACCTGCAGTCACAGGTAGGAACGATTGATCGTTATTGTTATTATCATATAAGGAACAAAGACAAAGACCAGTATATGAAACAGAATCAGAAACAACCATGATCAAAGATGATACCGTGTCACATTGGGTAAAACCTAGGTTATAGGAGCCCCTATGACATAATCAGATCATATAAAAGCCCACAACAAAAGATCCTCCTCTCTCAGCTGCACGAAAAGCAGCTGATCTCTCCAGCTCCTTCATGGAAGGTTCCCTATTGTTGTAGCCGAGGCCAACAATGTAGCCCTTGTGCCCCTTCCAGAGCCTCCTCTTTTGGACCTTTTCTCTGTGACAGAGATATGAGTGCCTGCCTGAGATTAACACTCAGTAAAATAAAGCAGGACCCTCATCTCTCCTTCCACGGTCTTGGTCACACTAATTGGACATAGATACAGTATGACTAAGTACAGGATCCTGTTTAACTCTACTATTGTACATCTGTTGGTTTGATTTGGTTTTGCAGCATAACCAACAAACATCACCTCTGACCTTGCACCTTTAACACAGACAGACAGACAGATGCACGCACACACACACACACACACACACACACACACACACACACACACACACACACACACACACACACCTATCTTGGATCCCCCATCTTATTTGTAGTTTAATTTTGTCTGTTTCCATAGACAGGTGATCGCAGCCAGCATTTCTGTACCTGCTTTCATACCTCCACACACCCATGTATATACTCTACTATTAATTAGATTGTGTATTTTTATGTTCATATATATTTTCAATTTACTCTATCATCTATTTTTAAGTTGTACTGTATCCTCTGAACTTTAACTCCTTCACCTTTTACTTGCTACTGATATTTATTTTGGTTGTGATGAAGTTGATCATTAATAAGTTGCAAATTAATAGAACACTTTGGGAGACTAGCTGTTCCCTTCAAGGTGTTATCTGAAGGTGGACTCAATGTAAAGCCTATTATTAAATGTAATTATTATTTGACTAATACTGATACACAAATACTGACAAACATAGCACCCACTCCCCAACAATTATATATGATGTTTTCTTTAATGCTTATTTGGAAATTATGGTGAAGCTTCTAAGTAAAACGTGAAATACTATCAAATAATATGATATGTACCGAGTATGCAATTCAAAATGTAATAACACCTCTGCCTTTCCATATGGTCAGTTCATTTAGACTATCTACATATTATGGTAAGTACAGTGATCTGGATTTGAAATGACCCATATCGGGAAATGAGATTTTGGTCATATCTTACCCATGTAAGATATGCCTGGACTGGGCACACAGCCTTAATGATTAGGTTCATGCATATCATAAAACAATACAGCTGTGATCAGAGTATGAGTGACTTCAATTCCATGACCTTCTTTACATTTTCATGACAAAACAAAACCAGACTCCTATGGGTGGCACATACCTGTAATACATAGATCTGGAAGCTGATGCCCAGGTCCACCACCGTCTCCTGTGTCTTGATGAAATTGTTGAACTTGTTGTTGAGGTCTGCACTTACACTCATATCTGTGTACATTCTGTGGAGTTTGCTTGTGAACTCATAGCCACAGGCTTGCTGTAAGATTAATGTAGAGAGCGCAGAATATTTTAAGAGTCATAAAATCGTAGACTGTTTTAAGAGCTGGTCTTTTTGATAAGTGCTTTATGGCTTAATTTCACATTCAATTGAAATTAGCACACTTATCAGATTAGGTAATAGTGGTGTCAGCCTATTTTCTAATGCTCAGCTTGGCATTTACCTTTAGTTTGTTGATCATGGCTTCTTCTGAATCCATTGACAATGATAAACCATGTATTAACCTCTTTGCTAGCATTCTAGCATAAAACTGAAAATCAGAGAGAAAACACACTGGTGAGTGGACAAAATGTGGTGCTCTTTCTTCTGGTCGTCATCAAGGTTTAAAAAGTTCCACCAAGGTAATGTCTGAGAAGATTTCAGCTTATATTTAAGGAAATTAAAAACTGTGTTCACCTTTTGAAAGATGTCCTTGTCATCTATGTACTTAAACACTGTGATGAAGCTGGTCAGCTTGTCCTCCACCTCGTTCTCCGTCATTCCCTTTGCAGACTTCTTCAGCAGATTGTCACAGTATTTTGCAAGCTGGACAAGAGCAACAGGAGGGACAGGACCCGGTCAAGACACTGTGTATATCAAGTTTGTTTATGTTTATAAGTGTGTGTGTACTCACCAGCTCGGGGGCTTTACAGACGGACTTGGGCTCCCTGTAGTTCACCACAGATGTCAAAGCCTGTGAGAGAAATAAACATATTACAATGTTAAAAACAAAAACAAGTTGTCAAATTGTACTTTATGGAACACGATGTGAAGTTACAGAACAGGGAAACAACCTCTGATCTGTTGTTAAGTTGCTGTTAAGTGTGATCAGTGAAGCACTGGCCATAGAGTGCAGGGTTTATTACCTTATCGAGTGCACTCATGAAGTGCTGATCCCCATTTAAAACTGTGTTAATGAGCTGAACAAATTTACTGTGAACCTCCAGCACCGACTCCACAAACTGGGTTGGCATCTAGGAGCATCAAGGGAGATACAAAACTGCATTAGTACAGGAATTCCTTGTAACTAAGTTTAGCAAACAGAGGTCACATTTGTTCACAGTCCAGTCGATGCACTGGGCCACAAAAGACTAATGGCCCTTTTCCACTCCATGGTGTCAGCTTGGCTCGGCTCGACTCAACTCGACTCTAGATGATTTGGTACAGTGCCGTCGCTTTTCCACTGCAATTGGTATCACCTCAGCGCGAATGAGATGGGTTTGGTCAGTGGAGTTGAAACTGTCGTGACATCGTTTATAGGCGACATAAGTTTCACTCAGTATAGTAAACAGTAACGACAATGGATGACATCGAGGTGATGCTGTACTTGTTGCTTGGTATGTGGCTTTTTGTCACAGAAAAGGTGAAATGAGAGAGCCAGAAACGGATAAAAGCGGCGGGACCAAACCCGCTTGAAAAGCAAAAAAAAAAAAGAAAAGAAAAAAGGCATAAAAATACTGTAATTCAACCAAACCCAAAACAAAAGTTATATCCCAATGCAAGATCATTTCAGCTGGAAACGTTTGATAATAAGAACATATAATAAAGCTGTAAAATCCTGTTAATTTTAGGTGTTACCAGAACACATCGTGATAAGAAGAACCAATATAAGTCAACAGGAGAGAGTAAATGCACTTTAAAGAATCTCCACCAATGCTGTCTCCTCAAAGATGGGCATCTTGAGAATCTGTGCACAAGCACAAACATGCATGCAGAGTAGGGTAATACTAACATTTTCCTGAGAGAGGTTACTGGTGCCTCTGAGGCCCTCGTTGTGGATATGGACCTGTAGCTCCTGGATCATGTGAGGCAGCCCATTGGACACGGCCCGCAACAGGGTGTACATGTTGGCCATGTCTAAACAAAACACCATAACAGAGAGATTCATATCTATTCCTCACTTTGCGTGTATATATGTCATGCTCTATATCTTTTCAACTGCACAAGGTAAAATACGGGTAAAGTCTGACCATCTCTCTTCTCCTGCCGGATTATGTTCTGGCATTCCCCGTGCAGGAACTGCAGATGATCTGCCACCATCCTCTGCTGGCATTCATGGATGACTTTGGCGTAGGAGCTGGGGTGCAAGTATTTCCGACATCTCACTTCTTCATCTTTCAACCGCCCCAAAACCTGCATAAAAGGAAGAATGGGAAGAGAAAAATAGTAAAGTCAAGTTTGTTACTCAAATAAGATCTTATAATGATCTTATAAAGCACATTTTACACTGCACGGAACTTCAGTAAAACATTGGTTTTTGGTTTTCTTACTCATGTGTCTTTTGAAAATCAGAACTAGGGTGGGGCAACAAAACAATGGTGATAGTTATTGTGATATAATTTTCATATTTTATCACAGTATAATTATAAATTATTCTAAGATGATCATTTGCCTTGCAGTAGATATGATCATCAAATTATAATTTTACAACCATGATGACTTTTCCTATGATGTTCTCAGCTACTGGTTAGTGTTCGTTGAGAGAAGAAGTTGATTATTGATCAGTGAAGAATGTAAAGAATCTGTTATTTTATTGTCTTCATGGAGAATACTAAGCTGATCTTTCAACCCTTAAAAATCCTCTAAGCACTGTTGTCTTTTGTTGGAATCCTTTGTGTTGCTTTGTTGAACGTATCAGCATTGTGTCACTGTCAGCTGTCTTCTAGGCCTCATAACTTCAGTACCTGTTATTTTATCAAATCCACTGTACACATGTAACCTTTTTGACATAAACTGATTTGCATATTACTTCCCTACCATGTGAGTTTAGGTATAAATGTATGATGTACCATTTCTGTGGTTCATCTTCCATGACAACAGACCATGTTGTGTGTGGTTCTGTGGAGAAGCTCGGCCATCCGTCCATCCATCCATCCATCCATCCATCCATCTTTATGTAGCGCCACATCATAACAAAAGTTATCTCATGACACTCTACATTTAGAGCTGGTCTAAACCAGACTCCTATGCTGCATTCCAGAGTGCTGGGAGGTAGAATATATCTCACTTGGAGTTAACTACATCCCACCTCAAAGTATTCCAGGTGATCCATGTTGAACATAAACAATAAATATGGAGATCGCAGAACTAAACTCATATTTGCTTTGATACTGAAGAAGCATTTTGACTGTCGACAGTACAGTGTTCTCATATACACAAACGAGATGGAAGAAGTGAAATGACATATGAGCTAATTCTACATGTGAAGGTTTATTTCGCTGCAAACTTGCACACTGTGCGCCACCATTGTTGTGTTAACGTCACGTTGTAGTTCGTGGTGCAGTCGGGGTATTTCTATCTGCCCCCACTTTGCAACAAGGACCTAAGGTTTGGACAGGCATTCCGATGCATTTTACCGAGTTGGACATCAGAAACTTCCCATCTCCCAGCACTCTGAAATGCAGCATTGAAACACACACACCAACAGAATCCTCTAGTAGCAAACACTTGGTGACAGTGGCCGGGAAAAACTTCCTTTTAACAGGCAGAAACCTCAACCAGACCCTGGCTCTTGGAGGATGGTTGTTTGCCTTGACCAGTTGGGGTTAAAGAGAGAGGGATAGAGGAAGCTCATCATACTGGTATAAAACAATTAACACAGTCTGATAATAATCCAAAAACACTGTGGCGAGCAGCATCTCAACTAACCATGTTGGTAATGATGTAAATTTATCTTTGGGCAAACTTGGTGCGTGCCGTTGGTGTTCTAATGCATGGTAATACAAATGAAACTAGCCAAACCAACCAGCTAAAATTTATAATATATACCTGTGGGTGTGTGCGTGCGTGCGCGCACACGCAAATGTACACTGAACAAGACCTTGAACCAACAGCCTCTGAGACAATGAGAGGTGGAGCTACAATGGAGAAAACAACCTAATTCAATAGATGAGCTGAGTATAAATGTGACACTAACATTACTGTTGTTTGTTGTTTATCTGCCCACTAATTAATCTGCTAACTGATTAATAATTGTGGGAAAACATCCCTGGTAACACTAATACTATTCATCTTTTGAAATATTTAAATATTTCCTCAGACAAGTCTAGCGTCAGATAATCAGCAAGTAAGTTATAAAGCCAACAGATCTCTGTGTGTGTTTGTGTTCATTACAGTAACAGAAACTGGTGGTCGCTTCCTTTGATTCCATTTAGATTCTCATTAATTCTCCAAATGTCCATTTCTTATGGGGTGAAAAGTAACTTAAAAGCTGATAACTTGGTGGAGCAAAGGATGAATTTGACAGAACAGTACATCCATGAGATGAAGCAGTGCCTCAAAGCAGTGCATACAGGCAGAAGTGAAAGTTGATCACCATGGTAACAGGGACGCTCTGTGGCTGTCACAGCATAAGACCTCAAAATGAAAGGTATTAATTTAACATATATGATTAATACCATACCAAAAAAACAGGTTTCAAACATGCTCTGGTCCCTCTGCTAATACAGACATATAGTACGATTCTGTCAGAAAACATTGTACCGTAACCTTACTGTCTCTGTCAGAGAATACAGGGTTTTTTTAAGATGAATGTGTCTTTTTTCATGTCAAACTTGAGTACTTAATATGAAGAAGATCAATTTCCCATCAAACTGTCTAACAATAAATGTGCATTTTTCCAGCCAATTACCTTTCGCTCACAGTTCATATCATTAATGAAGACTACAGTGAAAAAAATCAATTCTGTTGACTGAAATTAAAACATAGCTTTCAAAAACATGAAAACCAAAGCTAACCTACAGCGAACAATGCAAAACCAATTAAAATGACACACAATGGTGCCTTTTTCAACTTATATAAATCAAGATAGCCTTTATAGTAATTGAAAAATCAAAATGAAACTAAAACTGAATAAAATAATGCTTTTGGCAGCAAGCAAAAAGACTATCACTAGAAAATGGTTAAAGCCTGAAGCACCCACAACCGAAGAATGGATTGATATCGTACAGAACATTTATATTCTGGTGAAGTTGACATTTTGTTTTAAGGGTCAAAGGGAATCTTTTTTCACTATTTGGTCAAAATGGACAAACTATGTTAAATCTGTAATTGATGTGAATTGAATACATCAGTCATGCGACAACATTTATATGATATCCATTTTGGTTTAGGTTAATGCAAATATACACATCTTATTGTGTCTTAATGTGTTGAGGAAGAAGCGGAGCAAGCCTTCTCCTCCCAGCCACTTTTTTTTTTAATTTAAATTTTTTATTTGTTCTATATTCTGCTAAAAAACTTGAATTAGCATCTTCGTTCAATTGGATGTGTGGCTACTGAAATGTACCTGAAAAGGAAGTTTTGTATGACCTGCTTTTCTAAATAAACTAAGAATGGGAAAAAAAAGAATAAAAATGTAACATCAACTAGACACTTCCTCAAAATAAAACTAAAACCACTTATTCTAATTAAAACAAAACTGAAATTAGAAACCAAAATGAAAACTTGAATAAAAAATCTGCACATTATCAGTTTTCAATCCACTGCAATTCACAGAAAGATTGCGTAGGATGAAAAAGATGAAAGGCTACCTCCAGACAGCTGTGAAATGGGTCAGATAAGC